>NC_092807.1:115992052-116299157 GCF_040954645.1 Diabrotica undecimpunctata | reverse complement strand
CTGATCTTTCTTCTGGTCGAAGGTATAATAATAATTTAATGTAATAAGTAAATATTCAGAGGTATTATTTTATCAGGAATTTTATTAGTAGTCGAGAAATAAAATTCATTCAGATTCACGTCCAACAGCTCAGAACACTAACGCGTCGAGAGGCGGGGAGCCTCCCTGTCCTGGCATTTGGTTTTCACCTCTGGCTGCGTTAAGTAGTTGAGTTACTGTGACCAAACGCCCATCTTGGTAGTTAGTATTCGCCTCTGGTTGCGTTGAGTAACTGAGTTACCGTTGCTAACTACCCATCTTCCTGTCTTTTGTTTTCTTTTTCTTTTTTTGTGTTCTCCTGAAGAAGCTACATACAATTGTAGCGAAACGTCGAGATGAACCCACTTTTGGGTCACTCACAAATGACACGGTCCAAACCCGGAAGACGAATAAACTATAATTTTGACTCTGGCCGTGGAAGCCTACGATTTCATTTAACACAATTACCTATATAGGCAGCTGTATGTAAACAAGTCAAAAAATGCACCATCAATTAATGAATGAAATAAGATAATAACAAAGAATAATAAAAAGTTTACAAGAATTCTATATTATAAAAATTAAACCAACCCGCACGTTAATTATCTGTCTCGCACTGTTGTTTAATGATGAACTGTTCTTACTGAGACTTAAATGTTCGTAATAAGTATTAGTGAAGAGTTCTTAATAACTGATGGAAAATTCGGATTAAAATATTAAATGTTCTTTTAATTAAATTGCTAAATGAGTAGTTAACCTTAACTACAGGTGATGAAATGGTTGAAGCAGATTCGTCCAAAATTGGGTAATATGATTACATACCATATTATTCGCCCAGGTATTCGAAGGTAATATGATTATGATAATTTACAATAAATCTCGATGACTGCTGCACTAAACTGACTCTATTATACTTTTACTAGTATCAAGCACTAAATTTAATTAAAATATTGGTACTTTATAACCATATTTAATCTAATATGGTATTAGATTAAGAAACTCAAATATTTAAGTGTATACACACTTAAAGAAAAAATTCAAAGAGAACGGTAAGAGTAGCAAGTGTTTTCACGCAAAACCACCCCGCCAGAAGTAAAGTTCTTCCTCTCAAAATTCCACAAGCTTCCAAAAAAAAAGTGGTGGGATAACCCCTACTTACAAATGACAGGCCAGCCTGTATGTATTTCTAGAAAGGTAGAGTGGTTCTAACGACATAGGAAGTAACGAGAAGAAACATGAGGAGATATGAAATCTTTTGGATTAGGTTCTTACAGAAAAATATTATAAAATACTTTTTACGACTTTATTTACCAAAGTTCTAACAGAAACCGCTTGAAACCGGAAAATAATTAATCCAAGCCCTACCGTAAAGTATACTATTTCGGCGGCGTCTTTTAATAAGTAGGACCTTGTGCACGTGAGAATTCCGTGGTTCAGAAAGTCAGTGGTTGCAATAAAATTTTCTAATGGTAAACAAGACCACCCGTATAGCTATTTGCCACTACGGCCATGGACGTCTCAGCAACAGGGATGAAGGTATTAAAAATTATTTAATAATTTAATTATAAAAAAAATGTTACAGTATTTTGATTGGGATATTACTGGTTAAGTTTTAGCCTATTTTGCCTCTTCAAAGGTCTTCGAGTTAAAGGCACAAAGATTCAAATAAGAAAGTTCTAATTATAAATTTACTTAATGGTTAGGTTTACATAAAGAAAGCTTAAGTGTCTTCCAGAGAACAGTATGGAATACACGGTATGCCATTTAAAATAAGAATAAAATTCACATGTAGGCCAAATTCAACTAAAATAATAAAATATCCTGTGTGATGAAATGAAATGTAAAATTTAAATGTTATTGTTGTTGACCGTATTTAGGCTATATATATATATATATATATATATATAAATATATATATATATATATATATATATATATATATATATATATATATATATATATATATATATATATATATATATACGAAGACGGTTGCGTTTCGATTTAATTTAAGTCTCTTACCACTCCTTAACACGTGTTTCTGGGTCTACCCGTCATCAGAGAGAGTTTGTAAGAAGACTCAAACTAAATCAAAACGCACCGATTGTGCGTCTTTGAGTCTTCTTACAAGCTCTCTCTGATGACGAGTAGACCCAGAAACACGTGTTAGGGAGTGGTAAGAGACTTAAATTAAATCGAAACGCAACCGTCTTCGTATATTTATCGTCCTTACTCAATGAGTACAAGAATGATGGTAATTTGGTAAATTAATATGGGTAAATTGTTGATGCTTAGTGGAATATAAATATTCCCAGCATCGCTTTGAATGGCTTGATTAAGCTTGGGTATACAATTTACTTTAATTGCTATCGACACATTTAACTTCATATATATATATATATATATATATATATATATATATATATATATATATATATATATATATATATATATATATATATATATATATATATATATATATATATATATTTGTACGTTCCTATATTACTAGTGTGTTATTTTAGATGGCAAAAATTAGGATCGGTATCCACTTTAAAAACAATTTACCTGTTTAACAATTTCCAATTACTCCGTCAATAACCACAAAACGACATTGGAGTATGATCAAATTTCTTTGTGAACTGTAAGATATGCCAATTGTGTGGTGTCACTTGGGGATAACAAGGAACGAAAGGCCTCAATTAGATTAAAAAGGGTCTATAGTCATTCCCGCTGGAATATCATAGAGCGAAATGGGAATATCTTATTAATAATTTCCGGTCACTGAGCCCAGGTTCCCGGCAAGCGCCTTCCCCAATTGTTACTGCTTTTCAGACAAAGGATCCTACAGGAAAGACCAGTATTTGTTAGAATATACATTTTTTTAAGGAAAGGGTTACAACCCACATTTGTATTCATTGTAGAGGAATCTTCGAACCTTTTACAATTTTATATTTATAAAACGGCTTTTTGGAACATAATACAGAGCTCAGAATATTAAGGACCTTTTTCGATTTTGCGGCTCGTGATAAACACTGTCATGCACACTGAAATAAATTGAGGAAAAATGAATTTTATATTAAATCGCTCTGAAAAACACCGTTATAAAAGTAAACGTGTTGTGAATTGTTTTTGTTTTGTATACAGCGGAACAGATGAAAAAAATTACTATTTATGTCGAAATGTCATAGTTAAAAACATTAACATGACGGTATTTTATAAAAATTATTTTTGTAATTGGACATTAGAAAATATTACAAGTTTATAAGTTTATGGTATAACCATATCTTAATCAATAACCTTAGTTTTCTGTCTGATTAATTCGATTTTTTTTTCGATCTCTCTTTGTTATACCTAACATGCGTCGCTCCATTCACCTTTGAATGACTTTGAGTTTCGATATTATCTCCTTATTAAGTTTTGCAGCCGTATGTAATGACATTCTAAAATAATAATAATATTATATTCCAGGTTTGTTTTTCGCATGAATCTATTGTGCAGATCCTCATGGATAGAACTGAATTTGTAAGAGGAAGGCCTGTAGAAAAAGATAAAGCTGATTGTATTGTATGAACGGGAAAGCACCCCCTAAACTTCATGGTGTGGTCTATCATAAGCAGTCAAGGAACCGGTAGACTCTACATTGTCGAAGAAACAATGCGGCAGGACTAGTACTTAAGAGTACTGCAAGCAAAAATGCTTTCCCAGGCCCAGAAGTGGTTTCTGAATAAGAGTTTCACGTTTCTGCATGACTCAACGTCTTTACACAAGGCAAAACAAGGCAAAAATTCCTTGCTGACAACCAGACAACTGCTCTGGCAACTCACCAGATCTAAATGCAATAGAAAATCTATGAAAGCTTATGAATAAGAAATTTCTAATAAAATTATAACTACAAAGCATCAATTGATCGAGCGCTTAATAGCGCTATAATAATGGAGAATAACACAGGAGTGGAACAATTCCACAAAATTACCAGATATGCATAGAAAGTATGCCAAGAAGGTGCCAGGCAGTCATTCCTGCAAAGGATGACACTACCAAGTATTAGGCTTAAGGCATAATTTAAAGAGTTTTCATGTAATTAGTCGTTTCTTTTTTAATATTTATAAACTTTATAAGATTCTAAATCACAGTAAAATAGAATCAAGCACAAAAATATGTTTTATAGCTTAATTACATACCATTTTTAAACCAAAAGTAAAATTTTATGGGGTGGCTCTAATAATTTGATCACCCACTGTATATATTTGCTAAAGTTTCTATGGACGTTTTGTCAATGCCGTAGTTGATCAAATTTTCAATTACTGCCTTGGGATATATAGAATCAAAAGCCTTCTAAAATCTATGATGGTTAATTCTAGCGGTATTTCATATTCTTTAGCTCTATTATTAGTTCTCAAAGTCTATGAATATGATCTATGCTACTGAATCCACTTCTAAAGCCAGCTTGTTCTCTCGGCTGTGCAGCATCTAATTTTGCGTTTGTTAATCTGTTGTTAATGATCTTTGTAAATATCTTGTATACGATTGGTAGTAGACTTATAGGTCTGTAGTTTTTTATATCCTCTTTGCTAGCTTTCTTACGAATGAGAATTATGTTTGCTGTATTCCAGTGGTCTGGTATGCATCTCGATCTTAGGCAATTCGTAAGTATGCCTGCTAAGATTTTCCAGGTTTTATTGCCAGCGTATTTAAGCAGTTCCGCTGTTATACCATCTAAAGCTGCTTTACCGCTTTTCATTTTTGCAATTGCTATTCTACTTCTTCCGGAAGGACTTTTGGTGCATCTACTTGGTTACTGATTACTTTTTCAAGTGTGTCAGGGACTTTGTATAGTTCGCTGTAGAATTTAGTTACGAATTATATTATTTCATTCCTGTCTGTAATTCTGGTATTTTTGTTTGTTAGAACAACGATTTGCTTTTTCGCAATGATTATTGCTTTTCTCGTTTCCTTATAATTTTCTTTGTTTTCGATTGCATTTTCTACCAGTCTTTCATTGTATTTTTTTATGTCTTCCTTAATACTTTTCCTTATTGTCTTACAAAGTTCAGTGTATTGTATTCTCTGTATGTTGCTACTTAATTTCTATTCTCTTCTTTGTTTTTTTTTATCCCGGTTTTTTATAGCGTTCTTCGCCTTCCGGTTCCCAGTTTCCAGCTACGTCGGTCATTCCATTCGCCAGGGTGAAGGTTTCTTTCCGACATTGCCTTCTGAATGCCGCCCAGCCAGGATTGTTTTGGCCTTCCTCTCTTCCTTCTTTCCCTTGGCGTCCATTTTAAAATTTGGTTTGGCAGCCTGTCTTCGTCCATTCTTTTCACATGACCATACCAGATCAGTTGTCTCCTTTGAATTTCGTCAATGATGGTTGACTTGACTCCCATTATATTTCTGATATGGTCATTTTGTATTCTATCAAGCCTTGATTTTCTAGCTGATCTTCTCCAGAAGTCCATTTCCAATGGAAGTAGGCGTCGCTCAAGGGATTTAGTAAGTTGCCATGTTTCGCATCCATAGAGCACTATACTTTTAAATATGGAGTTAAAGAGGAGATGCTTTCTTTGATTTGATAGTTCTTTTGACCATAGCATCGGGTTTAGGCATCCTATCACCCTTTTTCCTTCCACGATTCTTTGCTCTATCTCTTTTTCGGTGCGCCCACTCTTGTTGATTGTTGTTCCCAAATATATATATTCCTCACAGTTCTTGATTGTTTCATGTTCGTTGACCATTAGATCTTCTACTTCATTCCCGATGCATAAATATTGCGTTTTGTTTCTATTTACAGAGAGGCCCCATTCTTCATATGTTTTAAACAACCGTCTCGTCATGAATTCTAAATCTTCCTTGTCTGCTGCCACTACTACTTGGTCGTCCGCAAAATGTAGAGTGTATAATGTTGTATCGTCGTCAAGTTGGATCCCTATTCCTAAACATGATCTGCTCCAGTGTTTTAGTGCTTCATTTAAATAGATCTCTTCTTTGTTTTAGCATTATTTTAGTTTTATCAGACAGTTTACTATGTTCATTTTGTTGTTACGGGCCTCCGATTTCTTTAGCACTCTCGAGGGACGGAAATTTAATGTGTTTTTTTAATAGGTTTTTATAAAGAGTCTCTGACCCGACGTATTTAGTTGCTATTCGGGCACATATTAGTCTATCGGTGAGTACCTCATCCCTTTGCGTCAGCTAGGTAAGATATTCATTTATTCTAACCATAGTTGTTCTTTTCTTACCTTTAATACCTTACCTAGTCTAGGTTTACTTTATATTCTAATAGTAACCTTTAGTGCCTTTAATACATGATTAAATTACAAGTTGTCGTATCTAATTTCATTGTTTGTACTACAAGGTCTTATTTTCTCCCTTGTTTATATAATTTTATCATTAAATGTATTGGTCTTTTATCCCAAAGCCAATCCTTAGTGTAGAAAAGCTAGGCCGAATTCTCTCTTGAGATTTAGTATCTAATCTAATCTATCTAATCTTTAGTATATAATCTTTATTAGTATATTCAATAATATCACTCACAATCCTCCTTCTTGTAAATTCTTGCTGCTAAATTACAATACCCAAGGGTTCTACTATATATTTGTCAGGATCACTCAAAGCCAGATATTTTGTTATAATGAAGGGGATTATTCCAAATGTATTTTTTCCAATTGGTTGTACGGTACAATAACCTTATCTATAGGTCAGAAAAAAAATTTCAAAACAACACGGGGCCGTAAAGACAAATAATCCCTTATTAGCTTTAAACTTAAGCTTATTAATTATGTCTTTGTCAATAATCGTAGAAACGCGCCTTTGGTCGGTTTTTGTCTCTGGTACTTTAACCACAAAAACTGATTTTTAATCTTTTACATATGGTAAATCTTTGTATATTGTTGCAGAGAGCATATTTACCATTTTTTGCTCTCTACAACCACAAAACATACCAAAATATTAATTATAATGTACCTTTGTACAATAAAAAAAACTTCTCATTCGGTGTTTGATGAATAAATTTTAAAACATCATCTCTAAACTAAACTTTAGACTTTTTGGTTGGTATTTTTTTAACATTTGATTTAAATATTCTCTTAATTTATAGTAATTAGCGATTTTGATATTGTTATTTACGAATAAAGTCTTCTTTCTCATTGAATATTTGGACCATAAGAGACTCGGAGAAAATGTTTCAGCGAGATCGCCGAAGTATCCAAGCAGCACAGTTTCATTTATATATTCTACAGTTTTCTGTTATTTAGTTTAGTAATTTGTCATATTCTATATCGTATGCGTCTCTTGGCTATTTTATCGGTGGTAGGTTTGTGTTGATTTTGACGCTTTTTTGCGATTTCATCGGTAATTTCAAAACTGTCCTGCATTTTCACTTTCTAGGTTTGACAACAGCAGATATTTATTTATGTTTGACATTACTACCCTAACGACGGTATTGCCTACCCTACTATAGTAATATTATAACATAAAATCCGTAAACAAATTTTCGAAACCAAATTCAGAATTTTGCTTTAATCTGTGCCTTCTAAGAATTGCAAGGCAAAACAGACGTTGATAAAGATGTTATTAGAGACATGGGGAATCTAAAAATTGCATTCCACAACATATCTCCTCAACTTAGCAAAATTCTTATCGAAGAATTGGTTTCTAGTACTCGTACAGAGTATATCGGAATAAAAAGGAAGACAGTTATGATTTGATTTCACGTACAGTGCGCCTGTGCATCAGCTTATACGTATTTCGGCCTAGTAGGCCTCTTCAGAACGGCTTTCATCAAATCAAATCTTAACTGTCTTTTCCTTTTTATAACATAAAATTTTATATACACCGTGGACATTAACAGATGTGTATACCCTTGGGCGACTTATAAACACTCGGTTTAGAGACCCTCGTGTTTGTAAGATAGTTGCCTTAAAGGGTCTTCACAGACTGCAGACTTTTTATCGGCTGATAGTTTGGTCGGCTTCTTAATAAGTACGGAGAGGTATGCATATGCGCACATTATATCGATTCAGTATCAGCAGATAAAAAAATTTGATGGGCTTTCCAATTGCCTTCAAACTAATCTGTAGGCCAACTATCGGCTGACGGTTTATGGCTAACTACGACTCGCGCACACAAGACGATTGTTTATCGGCCGATAGTTTAGTTTACTTCTAGCTTTGGGTCCGATACTCGTGCTCTGCGACTATTTTTTGAATATTCCTGCGGTATAATGGCATCGTTTAATTCGCAATCATTGACTGTAGAAAGGTGCATAGTAAAGTTAATATAAGAAGTCAAGCAAAGACCTGGACTTTAAAAAAAAAAAATAGAAGAGTACTCCGACGCAAATATCAAATAAAAACTGTGGGAGAAGTTTACGAAGCAGTAAATTAAAATGAGCTTAGTGCCAAGAATAAAAGGAACGTAACGATTCATTTTAATTTTTAATTTGTTTAAGTCGAACTGGATAATTATAAATTTATTATTACATTTCTATATTATTGCACTATTATAATTTATATTATTACAATTATGTGAATAATGTGTGACTGTGAATATCCGTTCTGAAGAGCCCTTTTAGGGCGAAATACGTATAAACGGATACTGAGACGCACTATACCTGAAATCAAATCTTAACTGTCTTTTTCCTTTCCTAATTGTTTTATTTGTTTTTCAAAGGCTTAATGTATCGAGCATATGGACCTGGATAAAGTATGTTTTCTTAAAGTTTTTAAACAGATAGGACTAGGTACGTGTGGTCAGTTTTCTTCTCAACCAAATTTCACCTTTAACATACTAAAACAGCCGCTGTCCTATTTTCCTCTTAATCGAGGGACTAACAACATGCCACCAAAACAACACTTTCACGCTTATACAACCAAGCCTACACCATCCCTCAATTTTTCACTGAAAACTATTCAAAATATTTCATCATCAGGAAATTCCAGCGACACAGCCACGGTCTTATTATAACTTTGTTATAATTCTAATAAAAATAGTTAAAAAGTTTATCTTACTTTATCGTAACGCTCAATTGCTCCTCCATACGTTTAGATAGTCTTTAATTGATAACCTCCTTCACTATATCTGGTCCAATTAGCATAATTTTTTACTAAATAATTTTCTTTCTTGATTTTGCTCCTCCCTTGTATGAGACCAATAATAGCATTTCTGGACAATTATTGCATTGGACGGCCGTTTACTTTCACAGCCAAATACGAACTTTAGTACTGAAATCGTTCAAGAATAGTCGGTCGGACCCTGAGGTACAAACATCTGTCTAATAAACTTGAAATATAAATAACTATTACTTTTAATTCAAAAATCTATTTATATATATATATATATATATATATATATATATATATATATTAATACATACTTTTTTTCCGATCTCAAGAAGGTTAAGCATTAGGTAATATATTTTAATTAATATAATTTTCAATTATTCGGTTTAGATTTTAAGTTAACCCGTTTTCTGCTTCTTCTTCTTAAGATGCCATACGCCAAAGTGCGTAGGCGACTATTTCATTACTAGAATTCTGTTCTTGGCGGCGTGACACAGCTCGCCTGTATTGTGTATTCCTGTCCATTCTTTAATATTCCTTAACCAGGATAATTGTTTGCGGCCGGCTCCTCTCCTACCTTCGATCTTCCCTTGTAGAATTAACTGTGGTATTTCATATTTTGCTCCTCTCAATATGTGCCCAAGGTAACCAATCTTGCGTTTTTTAATTAATTCAAAGAGTTCTCTTTCCACGTCGGCTCTCTTAAGGACGTCATCGTTTCGAACTCTATCCACTCAAGGTATGCGCATCTTTCTTCTCAATGACCACGTTTTCTGCTAGCATAACCGTATGATCACACTAAATGGCTCCTTTTAAATATACAACATTTAACACATACAGCGATATACGCAACTAGTAATACGACCACGCGGACTAGAGATATCTATGTAACGAATGACATACCCGGTAACTGATCTATTCTCTGGCAGAGTCGTGTTATAGTTATTGTTTGTTGGTGTTACAACGAGAAAGCATCAAAATGGACGTTCGCATGCAAGACTCTGTGAATGAAATAAAGACAACGGAACCTGATGAACAGGTGAGTCAAATAAATAAGGGAAAAAAAATGTAGAATTTCTAAAAAAACTGAGATCAAGCAATGGATAGAGAGAGATTTGATACATAATAAAAAATTTAAAAACGGGAATAAATCTGAAAGTTATGAATTTTATGACATGAGTCCATTAGAACTATTCGAACTATTTTTTGACAACGATATGTTTGAGAATATTTTACAAGAAACAAAAAAATATGCTGCGTTCAAGAATTTTCCAGATTCAAATCTCTCCATTAATGAAAAAAAATGTTTTTTCGGAATTTTAATTTTATCCAGCTACTATCCCTTACCGGGCAGAACATATTATTGACATACTGACTATAACATATTAATAGATTTGATCAAATCATGAAATGTATACATTTTGCCGATAACAGCAGAATTGGAAGGACTGATAAAATGTGGAAGCTACGCCCCATTATAGAAAAGGTGCAAATGAAATGTCTTAAGTACTTTCAACCAACCCAGCATATGAATTATGATGAATCAATGATCAAGTATTTTGGGAAACATAGCTGTAAAGAGTTTATCAAAGGTAAGCCAATACGCTTTGGCTATAAAGCTTGGTGTTTGAATTCTGAAGACAGTTATTTGATTCATTTTCAGTTATATCAAGGTAAACAGATTTCAACTGATAACAGTTATGTAGAAAAATTTGGAAGTGCAACAGCTCCTTTACTTCAAATGCTTAACAATGTACCAAATAAGATGACAAATTACCTTATTTATACTGGTAACCTATTTACGAGTTTCAATTTACTTGTAGAATTAAAAATAAGGGGATATGACTGTACTGGAACAATAAGACAAAATAGAGTTCCTAAGTATTGCCCTTTGCCGGAAAACAAAGTAATGGCTACTAAAACTAAAGGTTCTGTTGATTATGTTATATCAAAAAATGACGGAATTATCTTGGTCAAATGGATGTATAATGCTGTAGTTACGGCTGCATCAACTTGCTACGGCATCAATCCTCATAGTTACGTCAAGAGATACTCTAAGCAACAGAAGAAAATTATTCGAGTACAAAGGTCTTTGATTATTGCAAAATATAATACATTCATGGGTGGCACGGATAGCACGGAGGATTATTTAGTTTCATTCCATTGTCATCTGCAGTTATATTTATGAAAAAATATATTTATTGATATTCTGGTAGAAAATGGGTTAATACTGTAGCTTGTGATAAATGTCGACCTCTAAGGATCAATGAGCTATGCTTGACTGAATGTTGAAGTTGACTGTAGCTTATGCATTGGCAATTATCTGATTGTTTATTGCAATTTTTACACTTATCGGCAAAAGTTATAGAGTTTAGTTTAGTTTATTTTAAAATTTAATTTAAAAATATTCAACAATAAATGTTTTAAGAAAGTGTTTAACGATATCTTTTCATGTGGATTTGGCTCTTTCTTCAAGATATTAATAATATATTTTAAAAATAAACTATATTTGTTAGATATACTAGCATTACTAGATTACTACGCTTCTAGATTTGCGACTATACAAATTAAAGTATACAGTTTCTGTTATTGAAGACTCTTGAAAATGGAAACATCAGCACTTAACTTAATTCGCGAGACGAAATCTTTCATCAAATATTCTCTCAACAGGTTTGCGTTGTGCAATAAGCATCGATCGCCTGCTAGAAGAGTGCTAAAACTCTAAATAAAATAAGCCGACATTGTGAACATTCTCGACCCTAATGTACAACTGCAGCCGTATTTTGTTTTATGGCCAAAATTTATGGATATCGTAAAAGCAGATAGCCGAGTAAATTACATTGGGATTGAAACTTTGTGTGATAACATTTCTAGAAAATTGGTGTAAGCCTAGCGACTATATAGCATGATATTACAGTCGCTTCCTGTAAATAAATTATCAAACAAATTAAATAATTTGTTAAAACAAACCATTTTGGCCTATTTTTGAGTCTATGGAGCAACCGTCCACGGTTTCCAAAAGTGTTGCTGAATAAGCGAAAAATGTTGCCAGAAAGTCTAATTTTGTTTTGTAACATAAAGGGGAACAACGTGATTTTATCTTGGAGATATTCCAACAATGATGAAGTAACTAAAACGCTTATATTAGTAAATAAACACAGACGTGTGATGTTTTCTACGTTATAACGATATAAATTATTAATACAGGACATAAAAATTATGCATATAAAGAAAAACCACCGAACATTCTTTTTGCTTGTCCTTAATTTATGTTATTTAGGTTTTAACGGTTTGTTACGCCACTGTCTAAATACTTATAAGTACAAAATTCTTATTTAGCTTTTGGCAGTGATATTGAGTCTTGTTCAAATGTTGTTTTTTTTTTTGCAGGTAATGTAATTTTAATTTATTGTTGTACAAGTTATAAAAAAGCTGTTGATTCATGAAATTTTTCATAACATGAAACTTTGTTCGTTCATTAAAGAAACAAACAGAAACAGATAAAAGAAAGGCCACACAAAAAAAATAATTATCTTAAACCTCAAAAAGATTATCTAATTGCCGTGAAAATGTTCCCTTTTCCACAAGCAAGAAAGAATGTACGACAATTCTAGGGAAAAATAAATTATTATTATAGGTTTGTTCAATGTATTGCAATAATTTTAGACCCACTACACAACTTATTAAAAAAATATGTAAAATTTATTTTTTCGAACGAATGTAAAAAATTTTTCGATAAAATAAAGTCATTTTGGATTTTTCATTTTGAAGTCATTTTGAAAAGAAATAATTTTAAGAATTTTTAACCCTTATTTACCGATTGATATAATACAGATACCAGTATCATATGAGTAGGACCTCTATTGCTTCGATCGATACTATTGGTGGTTTTGGAGGATCTCAATCAACAAAAAAATATTTACACCTTTAAGTAGATCATTTCTCAAGATATGCTTATATTTTTTCATCGAAAACACAAAATTCTAACGAATTCATAAAAATAAATAAAAAGGTAACACCAGGTCACGAAACTAAAACTGTGTTGACTGGTCAACATCCTGGCATAAATTCTAAAGAATTCAAAGATTTGCCACGGTACAATCAAATAAAAATGATAATCACTGCTGTTAATTGCAGCTGTTTCAAACCGTATCAATAAAAGACTAAACCGAAAATTAGTTAATAAAATAAGATGCAAAATAAATCAAAGTGATAAGAAATTAGCTTCGACAATAATTGCCCAAGAATGTGTACAAAATACAATGAGACAGAACATACAGTTATAAAATTTGCACCAAAATATTTATCAGAAGGAAAGATTGTAAGCATCCTAGCTAGTGAACTGAAATCTAAAGGTATACAGGCAGATCTCGAAGAGACCGAAAAATTGCTTCGGAAAATACAAAAAATAAATTAGGTACACAATTATAATAAAAAGCGGTTTGATCTACATAGGAAAAAAGTTAAACTAAGTGTTGAAAATTTTGTATATGTGTAGAATAGAAACCCTCTAAATAGAAAGAAGTTAGATAAACTAAGGATTGGACCATATAAAATATTAGACAAGATTTACAATTCAATCCACAAACAAAACTTTGACAAACGGAATCAAACCTTTATCATATCAATAAACTTATTCTAGCGTTGAAGGAGAATATTCACTAAACAGGCTAGATATCCTTTATAATGGTTCTTCTCCAAAGGGTGGGAAAGATGTTAATAAAAACCACCGAACAGTCTTTTTGCTTCTTATTAACTTATGGAATTTAGGTTTTATTAGTAGTTTGTTACGCCACCGTCAAAATACTTATAGTCTTATTAAGCTTTTGACAGTGACATTTTAATATTAGTTAAAGCTTTAAATGCTGTTTCTTTTTGCGATAAATGTAATTTTAATTTAATATTGTACAACTAATAAAAAAAGAACTGAAAAACGGTAGGTCTCCAGGACCAGGAAATATCGCAGCCTAACTAATAAAATGTGGATCACAAAAATTGTTTGAAACCGTCACTTGGTGCATAAACCAATTTATAAATGGTTCTCCCGTACCCGACGAGTGAAAAATTACTTATATTTCGTCGATTCATAAGAAAGGAGATAAGCTTAAATGTGAAAACTATAGAGGAATATCAGTCACTAGTACATTCAGCCGTTTGTACGGACGAATAATTAGATACCGCATTGAGAAGGAATACAAAGACCAAGAGGAAGGAGAACAATCCGGTTTTCGAACACGTAAGAAGCTGTACTGATAATATCTTCTGCCTCAAACAACTAATAGAAAAAAAATTAAGCACAAATCAAGAAACCCCCCTCATGTTTATTGCCTTGCAGAAGGCGTACGATACAGTTCCTGTAAACAAACTCCGGAACGTGTTACGACAGACGAATATTAGTGTCACCTTAATAAAAGCCTTAAGAAATTTGGATGAAGGGTCAACATCACAAATAAAAAAATGGAAACAGACTATCGCAAAGCTTCCTGGTTAATAAAGGTCTACGTCAGGGGTGTTGCGTATCACCAACCTTGTTTAAAATATATGTAGTAAAAGCATTGAAAGAGTGAAAACGAATATGCAGACTCATGGGCGTAGACCTTGGAGATATTTGCTTGTATACATTGCAGTTTGCTGATGACCAGATTGTTATAGCAAACGATAAAGATGATCTGGAATACATGGCAAGGAAATGACAAGAAGTATATAGAAAGTGGGAACTAGAAATTAATACAGAAAAAACAAAAAAACCTACCAATAGGCACCGAACTATCGAACATCACATTAGAAAATAACGAAATCATCATGCCGAGCGACCATTACACATACCTAGGAATCGTTTTTGACACAACGGGGAAAGATGATGAAGAAATAAAGAGAATAATAACACAATCCAGAAAAACAATAGGTTGTTTAAACTGTGGAGTAATGAAATAGGAAAAAGAAGAAAACACAATATCTACGAATGTCTTATTGAAAGCAGTCTATTGTACGGAGCGGAAACTTGGCAAATAACCTAAAATACCAGAAGAAAACTGGAGGCAGTAGAAATGGACGCTTTTAGAAGATCAGTAGGAGTGTCACGCAGAGAGAGAATACGTAATGATGAGATGAGAGAGTTGAATTTTTAGGTTACCAACAAGTATACCTTTTCTTTGTAAAAATAATGCATCTTTAATATTTTTTAACACAAATAGAGCTAATTTAAAGAGCAAAAAAGTTAAGCGCAAATTTATGACACACATGTGGCATATGTGGCGTCCTCTATTAGTTACATTAAACTAAGTATAAAATTATAATTTATCCTACTCAAAAGCATCCAACTGTAAATTTTTGTCCAAAACTATTTACAAACGTAAAAGTTATAGCGAAAAATATTGTTTTAAATTTCCACTTTGGCAATTTGGCTTAAATCGTAATATTTTAAAGTGCAGAATCTACGGTTTTGTTTGTACAATTACTTAAGGACACCCTGTATATATATATATATATATATATATATATATATATATATCTACGGCATAAAGTGGACTCCGCCCATGTTAAAATTCAGGTTCAATTGAGCTCCGTGGTCAAGTGGATACCGATATACGGAGCTCACTTGACCATTCCATAATATTGGTTCTGTCGATTCATCAACATGTATAGTTTAATAATTTATAAAAATTTTTTGGAGCCCGTAAATACCCCTGTATCATAAATGTATATCGTTTAGTTCACGTGTATATATTATAGGGGTCGTACAGATCTTCTTCAATGTATATTTGAACCATACGTTTATCGGTTTAAGTAAGCTCTAAGAGTTTGGCAACTGTGTGATTAAACCGTATATTTTCAACACATACCCTGAACGGTTCATATGGGCTCTTTATTTGTATCTACTGTTCGTAGACAGTGCAATCTAATACGCATTACACTGAGTAACAGAGGATATCTTTTTACCTGGTATAACTACGTACTAAAAGGGAACTGGTTCTTTAAAAACAGGTATATAGATACAAAAGGATTTGGGCTTATTATTTAATGAAATATTCGCTTGCATAGAAAATTTTATTTTTCTGCATTTTTAAAAATGTTGTTCTTTTATTAAATATAATTTTATTAGTTCAATGCCGAACTCGATGTTTTTTTTTTAATTACAGAAATTTCCTAATATATTTTGTTTACGTGAGTATGTCTATGTACGTTTTATGTAAGCATCCGATTAATAAAAAGTAATTTTATTTCATCCAATCTTCTGCGATATCTTGTATAAAGCTTTTTTATTATTTTAGTTCTGGTCTTATTTGTGTACTACATATGATATCTCGATAAAAGGTTATCTCAAAATAAATATGGTTAAGAGCTACAATAGATATTTTTGTGTTAAAATTGGTAGTAGTGTGCACAAAAAGAAAGAATAGTTAATTTGTCTAAAGTGGTATATTCGGCAGCAGATGCATATAGTGCAAGCGTCTATGTTTTAAGGGCGGAAGGATGTGCACCTCATTTTTAGCTAACAAGCTTGGAAACAATATTATTTCTGGTCCTCAATTTACCTTTTAGTTTTAAACAATAATCTGTGACTGACCCCGTGCGATACAAACTATTTTCAAGGAATTTATAGGGAGTCTACGTTCAACAATTTCATGACATTATTGGATGTTCAATTTTGTGAAAGCGTCTATGTTAGGGAAATTGAAGGAGCACACACGAGCTTTTCAGGGGTTTTGGCTGAAAATTGATTCATAGTTTATTTGTATTGTGCAATAATAGGTGTATCGTCTATATAATAGAAGTCCTAGTATCTACCGGTATGGATCGTTCGTTTGTGTAAATGTTATACAGTGTAGGTGTCTTTATGCTACCCCAAGCGAGACCGTTCTTCATCTGCTATTCTTACCATTGAGTGATACAAAAAATATTCTCTTGTGTAGGCATACGCAGACAATATAAGTGAGTTTGTTATCTAAGGGGATACCATATAGTTTTTGAAAAAATATTCTGTAAGTTAAGGTGTCGTAAGCGGCATTTAGATTGAAAAATACCACCACTGATACCCGATATTATCCGTACCCATCTTTGATTTAGTATTTGTGATGTACATCACTTTGAATAGCTGACAAAATAAAGATATTGGCCAATAGTTTTTGTGGTCGTTGGAGTTTTTGCCAGGTTTAAGCAAGGTAACAACTTTGGCTTGTCTCTAGACTTTGGGTATCTCCTAATTTGAATACAGTTGTTCATCATCTGGATAAGCCATTGTAGTGTTTTTGGTCCAGATTTCGTAATAAGCTTTGTGCTCAGATGCTCAATGTCGGTATTTGTATTATTTTTCATTAAATATGTAGATGGTAGATCCAAGCTCAAAGCTTTTTCCGATAGAAATAGTATGGCTATATCTATAATGTGGTTTTCAGCGATCAGCTATATACCAAATATCCTAGGTTAGGCCCTATATGTGTTTCCTATACTAGAAATTAGTTAGATTCGTGTTTAGCTCATATGTCTGATAAGTTTAAGTAAAGTAAAGTTTCTTGATTTTTAGATATACCCTTAACAGTTATAGACATATGTTATTAGAATAGTTGGTCCTAAAAAGGACCAATTTGACAAAATCATATTAAAGGGGTGACTGAAGAATTAGCCGATTAATTAATTAATCATTACCCGGGGTATGCCCGATTGCGGTGGTCTTATTAGTACTTCAATCTTCCTAAAGGCTCGCTTTTTAAACCCCATAAGTAATGCGTAATCTTTTACTTTTTATTAAAAATTTAAATTTTACTTGCCGTGTATTACTTTTTGAAGATATGTCAAATCAGATTTGTATAGTAATAATTTTAGGTTCTAAAGAGCCTCTTTGTGGAAAATAAATAAGTTTGTGATATCTGTCACAACTCATATATAGATAATAAAAAAAAACAGTTAAAATAAGTGTAAACAATCTTAACTACATACATCGTCGCCACTGTTCAGGTGAGGGTTTATCACAGATATCAAAGGTTACATTTTAATTCAATGTTCTATTTACGTATCTTCAATATTAAAAAAGTAGAAAAACACATGTTTATGCTTTTATTTTTTTTAATCTATTCTATTTTCTTTCTAGAGTTCCGTCTTTTTTGAACGACCTGTGTTCTTTTTTCAATTGGGCACTTGTCCAAAGCTATGACAAATACTCCTCTGCTATTTTACATTAATATGACATTCATTATTTTCTCTAAACACTCTGTCCTCTGCTATTCTACATTAATATGACTGATTTATTTTATCTTTCTTGCAACTATTTTAATGTTTATCCTGTGTCTCTTCTTCTTCTTCTACTATTTCTTTTTATATAGACATAACTCTGTCTGTTTTTCAATGTGCCTCCAGTAAGTTGCCTTTCCATCGTTTTCGTGGTCGTCCTACTGATCGTCTTCCTATGGGTTAACCGTCTCTTGCCGTCTTTATTGTTTTATTTGTTGTCATTCGGCATATACGATCGTTTCATTCTACTCTTCTATTTCTTAACCAGTTCTTGATGTTCTTCACCTTGCATCTACGTCGTATATCTGTACTTCTAGCTCTATCCCATAGTGTCTTACCATCAATTTTTCCAAGTGTTTTCATCTCTGCTGTGTCATATCCTTTTTGTCCTCTCTGTGTCAGATCTTGTTCCTGCCGCGTATGTCATTATTCGTCTGATGACTGTTTTGTAAATTCTGCCTTTCGTTTCTTTTCCGATATTTTTAGTTCCTCATAATGTTTCATTTAGGCAGCCTGTGGCTCTGCTTGCTCTATTTACTGGGTCTTGCACTTTAGTTTCGAGCTTTCCGTAGCTAGATAATGTGATGCCTAGATATTTAAGCTCTAACACTTCTTCTATTATAATGACCTTCCAGCTCCAATTAACATCTTAGTAAATTTGCTGTTGTAACCATGCATTTTGTCTCTTTTGGGGAAATTAACATGTTAAATTTTCTGGCGGTTATATGAAATTGGTGCAGCATACGTTGTAAATCATTTTAACTTTAAAAGAGTAGTATTGCGTCGTCTGTACAGCAGATTATTTTTAGTTCTTATTTTTTATTATTTCATCCATAATCAGGTTGAATAATAGAGGACTCAGGTAATATCCCTATTTTATTTCATTGTCACCTTCAATAGGGTCGGTTAGTTCTTCTTCTACTTTTACTTTTATTGTGTTGTTTTGGTATATATTTTCGATCGTTTTGATTTTTCCTAGAGGTATCTCTCTTGCGTACAATAAGGGGATAACGTTTTTTTAATTTGTGTATCTTCTGTATATCATTATTTCTTTTGTGTATTAAAAATTAAATTTTGGTTATTATTTCTTAATATTCTCTTAACGTGTTTATTAATTGTCTTGTTATATGTGTATCAAGATATGTGTGTCATAATAGATTGTAATGCATATTTCATTTAATGTAATTAAAGTGCTCTTTACTAAAGCTCTTTATTAAAGTACACCGTGTGTACTTAAGGCAACAAAAGAGTTTTTGATGCAGAAAACTTTTTTAAAACAATTTCCGACTCTAGTATGCCCTCTGTTAATTTCAGACAACATTTGGTTATAAATTTTAATACACTTTGTGAACCTATGATGAAACCTATATGGAAATGTTTAACAATATGTCAAATGGACATGACTGCCTTATTAGTTTGTATTTTCGATCGTGATTTATTGTTATAAATTGTGTACAATTTATATAAAAATACATACAGAGGCATTATATCAGCATTTAGATATTGATTACCGTTGACATTTGTTTATTTTATTGTGTTGTTTCAGTACTGTGATAAAAACAGGTATGTTGCTTTGAATCCACGCTGGACCATATTATTTTAAATTATTTCTTTAAGATGGATACAAAGACGTTCTACGGGAAAAGCAGTAAATATCCGAGGAATACAAAGACTCTGACTTTGATAGTGATAATAAGAAAGTAATAATGAATTTTCCAGGTACTCAGATATCAATCGATCCAGGATCAAATAAAATGGAAAATGAAGACGATTTGTACGAAGCAAATTTAGACCAGGATACCCATTTAGATTTAGACCAAGATGAAGATGAGGGCGATACCGATAAAACAGAAAAACACACTGAACAAAATGTGCTCAAAAGGTCAAAAATGATCGTAAAAAACATTCAGTGGAAGAGTGGTTCCCGAACAGTATTTCCAATTTCAGAATGGAAAGGTAATTTACCAACATGCAAATTATTAGAACCGGAATCCCCTCTACATTATTTTAAAAAGATGATATCTACCAATATGCTGGAAAACATAATAGAACAAAGTAATTTGTATGCACTGCAAAAGAATATAAATAAACCATTAAATATGACACTAACAGAATTAAACCAATTTATTGGATCTGTTCTACTGATGTCAATATATGGCATGCCAAGGACAAGATCATTTTGGCAGAAGGAAACACGTATTGCTCAAATAGTCGATACTATATCTAGGAATCGCTGGGAAGAAATAAAAACTAAAATGCAGTTCAGTAATAACGAAAATATGGTCAACAATAATGATAAGTTATACAAAATTAAATCGTTCATCAACGGTTTAGTTTAAAATTTTCAAAGTATTCCAATGAGTGGAAAATTGTGTATTGATGAACCAATGATACCATTCAAAGAGGCACATTCTTTAAAACAATATATGAAGAACAAACCCAAAAAATGGGGATACAAGGCATTTGTTTTGTGTGATAGCAATGGTATTGTTTATAACTGGGAATTATATACAGGAACTGTTAAACATCCTCTTCATTTACCTAATGTAGACACCAGCGGTAATGTAGTAATAAGAATGTGTGAGATAGTCAAACCAAACAAATACTATAAAGTATATTTTGACAACTGGTTCAATAGCATTCAGTTGCAGATTGAAATGGAAAAACGTGGACTGCAATGTTTGGGAACTGTTCTTCCAAACAGATTGCCTTATTGCCATTTTTCTGATGACAAGAATATGAAGAAACAGGGCAGAGGTACTGTAGAAGAAAAGCACGCTACAGTAAATGGCATAAGACAAACAGCGTTAAAGTGGTACGATAATAAACCGGTTAATTTGCTTAGTACATTTGTTGGTTCTGAGCCTACTTCGTTAGTCAAGAGGTGGGATAAAAAACAAAAATCAAGAATTATTGTATGCTGTCCAAATTCAGTGCAATTTTATAATACATTTATTGGAGGTGTCGATCTTATGGATTCACTAATTGCTCTTTACCGAACAGACATAAGATCTAAAAAGTGGTATCTAAAAATATTTTTTCACCTTCTGGATTTAGCTGTTGTTAACAGCTGGTTGTTGCATCCTCGTGATTGCGATTACTTTGAAATTAAAAAGAAAAACTAGTTGCCTTTGTTACAGTTTAAGTCCCACTTATGTACCGTACTGTTAGTAAGAACTGACCAGATCAAAAACAAAAGACGTCCCAGGCTCAGTGAAATTGAGAACGAAATTGTAAAAAAACAGAGGAGAGGATCTACTGCTATTGTACTACCAAAGGAAGTTAGGCTTGACCAAAGGCCAGTAATTTCTGAAAAAAAGGGAAGATGCAAAAAACCAGGATGCTGTAATACTTCTAAAGTAATGTGCGATAAATGTAAAGTTGCTTTATGTTTTACAACTACAAATATTTGTTTTTTTGAATGGCATAATAAATAAGTATATAACTTGTTTCGTTAGTTTTTGCTAAACACTCCCAAAACACTTCCCAAACGAAATTTAAAAAATCTAAAAAAATTACTAGTTGTTGTAAATGGATATTTGAGCACATATACAAATTAAAACATTTTATAAACAAACAAGTTTACAAAAAAGTAGGGGCAATAGAGGGCTAAGATATTTATATTTCACTATATGCTCTATGAGTTGGTTTTCAATTCAAATTTGCACCTATGACGAAATTTATAATATCTAAGATCTGGTGCTTTCATATGAAACTGGAATAAAACACTTGTTAGATAATATTTATTTGTTTTGAGTACATTTTTTTTAAAACCTAGTATATAAAAAAATAAATATTTGTCTGTCAACAAATTTCTATATAAAAGTACGAGGCACTATTATTCTTATGCTGTGAGCTTTGCTGCTCTGTTACTTTTATAACGCTTAAGCTATTTTTAATTTATTGTAAATATTTTTGAGGTGTGTTTAGTTAAATGATCATTTTTAAGGTTAGTACATTTGATTAAATGAAATTGACATTAATTTGATAGTTTCCATTTTATTAGTGTTGATGGTATATGACTAGCATCTGTTGGTACTATATATCAATTTCAACATGTGGAAGTGAGAGCACTTTCTTGTTAGTAATTTCAGTTTAAATTTTGACGAAACCAGAAATAACCCATAATATTCTTTCCGTGTGATCTTAGTATTTCCGTTGATTAAATAGTATAGGGTATCCAATATTTCAATCATCGGTATGTCAGAGTGATTTTTATGAATTTTATATATATTTGCAAAATGAAAAAGAAAGTTTAGTACAGGCAGTTAAACAGCTGATCTGTCAATTTAGAAGTAAGAGCAAGTACCAACTTGCTGAAAAGTATACCCATACACAAAAGGAATAATAAAATGTACTGCACAAACTATAGCGCTATAAGCTATATATAAGCTATATCTCTATTAATAATTAGGATATACAGTATTTTTTCTTATACACCTGGAACGATTGAGTAAATAGGTGAACTATAAAGTAGGTGAATATTAGTGTGGAATTAGAAAAACTTAATAAATCGTTGATCAATTATTCACTATTAGGCAGTTAATGAGAAATGTTGGGAATACATACAAAAAAAAATCATTAAACTAGTTATTTATAGATTTTAAACAAAGACTGATATAATCATAAGAATAAAACTATGAAATACCATTACAGAAAAGAATACTGTCGACTTATTTTCAAATGTACATTGATTTCAAACAGGAAGATTCCATTCCAAACTCTATTTAAAAAGTAAAATCAATAAACAGATAATTATATACATAAAGATTATACAAATCGCAAATATTGGAAAACCTAAATATGCGTGGTCAAAATATTAAAAATCAAAGTGCTTTAAAAAGTGAATGAACTCGCCTAACAGCTGTTTTGAAAACAATATATTATGAAACGAATTGGGGATATTATATTACACAAACTGAACCGCTTGTCTACAAAAAAATCAAGAAAATATGACACGACAGGAAAGACTAATGACTTTACAGCTAATTGTCACATAAATATCAATGTAAAGCAAAAATACTTATTTAGATAAACGTATAATGTTTCACTAAACGGTAACGAAAAATGTTACAAATAAAGGTTAAAACATGCTTTTCAATTCGCGGTAAAAGATTTAATAAAGTTCAGCACACAGTATAAATTCGTAACAAAATTCATATACCAGTAAACGGTACTCGATACAGCAGCAAAGTAATTTTGGCAACAAATATGTAGGTTGTACTTTACCCCATTGGAATCATAGTACCCACTATGGAAAATGGTGTCTTCTTTGACATCCAGCAACCACAAATGTGAAATTAGGAAAGATTAATGCGAAATTAGGAAAATTCAATGAACCGTTGATCAAATATTCACTATTATATACTTAATGGAAAATGTTGGGAATAAAAAAAAACATTAAGCTAGTTATTTATAGATTTTCAACAAACATATGATATAATTATAAGATTGTAACTAAAATGCTATGGAAGAACTAGGCATACATAAGAAAAGTAACTGCCAACTTACTTTCAAATGTCCAGTGACCTCAAACAGGAACATGCCCTGTCTCCAATCGTGTTTACCATCGTTTTGTAGAGCATCTCCCGGAAAGCAAATACAGAAAATCTCACAGTTTAATAATTAAGGTCCTCATATTATACGGACCTTCGACGATAAGTTTAATATAGTAGCGAAAATAATTATTGGTAAGCAAAAAACATTAATACATTAAATAGAAAAAAGCGCAAAAAAGGGTCCTCCAAATCAACGATAATAAAAAAATATATGGCTATCACTTTGAAATGTTTCATCGGTCTAAATATTTGGAATTTAAAAGCACTTTTAACAAAAACACTACAAAAGAGAATAACAACAGAATACAAGCTGGCAATTGCTACGTTTTAAGCAAAAAAATTAAATCCAAAAATACATCCCGCAGTAAAAAAAATAAGAATCTACGTACGTAAGTAAAACACAAACAATGAAAAAATAAAATAAATGCCGATTGAGCGTCGTAGAAAGAAATAGATAATTATGTTATGAATAAGATCACAAATCAAGACAAAGTGCAAAACAATAACTTTAGCGTTGAGATTTAATTTCTTGTACGACGGTGCAATTTTTATATACCTGTTTGACCTTAGCATTAGTTCCCGGTCGTAAAACACTTCTGAGGGCTTTTCTAGCAATCCTGATCTCAGTAATACCTGAGTTTTACTTACATTATTTTATATATATCCTGATTTTAGTAGTTCGCATTACACTTCTGGATTTAAAAGTGTTATGAGGTGATACATATATCAGTTTGCTACCTGAATTTTCCCTTTTATCTCTTATGTGACAACGTTATCTGCGATATCTAAAACGCCCCAATTTTTCAAAATTTTATGGGTCTATTGTTGCGTTATATGCTCTATTCTACATCATCTCTTTTGTCTGTTAATAAATATTTATTTGGTTTTATCGTTACTATTATACCGTTTTTTTTGCTGGTAATAGCATTATTCTATAGTATTTTAATATTTAATCTATGGATTAAATTCGGATAACGGATAGTGATATTCTTTACTTTCTCGGAGAATTTATAGTGTAACACACAAAAACCGTATTAAATTGCCAAAAACTTCCTTGCATATTCTATTTATTTATGAGGGGCAGCAGCAATATCAGTACCTACCATAATAATGCATATAGTCCTGGACTGGCTAATCGTTGGATAATAGGAAACATGGATGTAGCAGTTTTAATGGTTTGGTGACTGCTTACTGAAATCGGGGAGCAGAGATATCAGTACCAAGTTAATGACTATAGGAGTTGCGGATACATTTTCTGATAATTTAGTTCCTCCCTTTTTTTTTAAATATACTATAGAAGTGTCAAGTACAGGTCTCATTGGTACAGGTAATTGTGAAAGATGCATAAGGTATTTAGACATCGTTTTTTGTAAATTGAATGTTTTAGATTTTCAGATGTATAAACTTGACGTGAATTAATTTGGACTCGTTTAGTTTAGGCTCTAATAGGTATACTATTTGTAGGTTAAACTCCCATGCTATACTTTAGCAAAGGCCTAAGCAATGTCAAAAAAGACTAGCACAATTTTTTTTTCTAAAACGTATTTCTCAACAAGTTTCTCACTTAGTTATATCGATAATTCTGTATATTCAATTAATCATGAGATACTTTTTATCTCTGAATAAAAATTATCGGTTTGGAATCAGCTCCTTTTTTTATTATTGGTTTCATTAACTTATATAAATAAATATAACCTGATTTAAAGTAAAGCTGAAGTTGGTTTTTAAATGCACACTTTAATACTCTGTTTTTGTTTGCCTTATTTTTAGACCTTTTGCTCAAGCGCCCATCTCCATTGTCTCAATCATTAATTCAATTATCTCTCCTTATCTCTTACTAACACCACATGATAGCATACATCAGGCACCAAGGAATATCTCCTTGACATGTTTTCGTTAATTTTTCCAACACTAATTAGAAGAGATAAGGGATTAGCACTGACCACTGATGCAATACTATTCTCAAATGAAATTTATCAGTCTTACCCTCACTTGTTCTAACATTAGTTTTCCATTACTTGCCTTATGATAAAAATTGCATCCGTTGTTGATTTGCCTTGCATGAATTTAAACTGAATATTTCTGTTTCTTCCTGTATCCTACTATCAATTATTCTCTCCCATAGTTTCATGGTGTTACAGAGTAGTTTTAGGGCTCTATAGTTTGTACAGAGTTTACCATCTACTTTGTTTTTGTATACAGGTACTAAAATGCTACTTCTCCATTCATCCGGTATTCGCCTTACTTTCAAAATTCTATTAAATAGTCCTGTTAGCCAACTTGTTCCTGATTTTCCTAATGCTGATCATATATATCCAGTGATGCCATCAGGACCTATGTCTTTTCTTTTTTCATCTTATGTAGCTCTTAAATTACTTCCGCGGTCGTCATTTTCGGCACCATTGCTATTATTGTCTCTGTTGCCTCTATAGATGCTTTCTCAAACTCTTAGTTTAATTGGTCGTTAAAGAACTCCTTGTAGCTATTTTTTACATCCTTTCCTTGCATAAATAGTTTAATGTATTTATTTCGTATACATTTAATCTGATTAAAATCTTTGGTTTTCTTTGCTCCACTTTTAGCAATTTTGTATATGTTTTTTTCTTAGTACTCAGTTCATTGTACAGCTTTTCATGCGCTGCTACCTTAGATTGTGCTACCGCACATTTGCTTCTTCTTTATCTATTTGATACTTTTGATAATCTTATTCTGATATTTTTTCTTGTCCCTCCTTATATAATCTTCTCTTGTCTTTTATATTGTCTTAAACATCGTCTGACTATCTATATTTACCAATTTTTAAGTCAATTTTCTGAGATTTTTTCAAGTATTTTAGTTACACCCTCTTTAATAATTTTTGACACATTGCTCCAAATTTCATTATGACCTTTTTCCATATTCCAACACATTCTTTTTTTATTTCTGTTCTAAATTGAACTACTTTGTCGCTTGTTAACGTCAATTAATTGTTTTTGTGACTCTTCTCGATATTTTGGTTTTATTTCATATTTTACTTGTATATCTAGTACCAGCACTTTATGCTGTTGGCTTACAGTTTCACTAATTATTACTTTAGAGTCTTTACATACGGGATTGGCTTACGATCCATATTTGGAATTGATTTTGTCTGCTTTTAAATTGGATAAGTTGGCTTTCTCTTTTCTAAAAGCATGTACTAACAGTGGACTAGGTATGGCCACTGTTAGTACATGCTACTGCTAATTCCAGCATATTATCTGCCATATTATTTGCTGCTAATAGCATTCTAATATTTCATCTATAGATTAAATCCGTATAACAAATAGATATTTTTCACTTTCTCGGAGTAATAATATTCTAACATAAAAAATCCTATTAAATTGCCAAAACCTTCCTTGCATATTTTATTCACTTATAAGGGACAGCAGCAATATTAGTACCATAATAAGGGTATAGTCCTGGACTGGCTAATCGTTGGATAATAGGAAGCATGAGTGTAGCAGTTTTAATGTTTTCGGGACTGCTACCTGGTATGGGGGAGCAGAGATATCAGTACCAAGTTATTGCATATATGAATTGTTGCTTGAACTTTATTATTATTAAACAGCACTATATAAACAGCACTATATTCTATAACACAAGAAACACTGTTATAAAACAGTCGAATAATATACAGATTCTCAATTCAAATATTCAAAAAATTAAAGAACAGCTTACTAAAATAGAAATCGCCTATTTAAAATGCAATCCATTAATGGCCCAAAGTACCAAGCACTTGTAGCATATGGTAATGATATTGATCTCATAAGAAACTCTCTCCCGTCTGCGACATCTTCAACAAAGTGAAGAGAACACGAAAAATGTTTTACTTAAAATCAACAAAATGAAAAACAAATACAAGCGAATCAACAGAAGAGAGCAATTCAATCTAGATTGTGAATAAAACAAGTGATGTTTTTATCTAAGGGGACGTCATAGAATTTTTGGAGAAATTTTCTCTAATTTAATATGTCGTAAGCGGCATTTCGATTGACAAATACTACCCCTAATACCTGATATCTTTCGTACCCGTTGTTGATTTTTGCAACAACGGGTACGTTATTACATACTTTATAAGTATTACGAATAAAAATAAATAAGCAAGAATAATGTAAGTGTACTATATTTAAACCAAGTGACAGAAAAAAGAATATTATACATACATGTACTTCTAAATTAAAAATTATATGCCTGACAACGCAAGATACAAAAAACAATGATTTAACATTGAAAACAATGATAGCTTGCACAAGCGACAAAGTATTTAAAACGATAAGGCCGAACATATTATATGTAATTGTAATAGATATGTTGGCTAAAATTATACCATAAGACACCGAAATATTATATCTATGTGTTTATGTGTATCTAAAGTATAGTAGTATATTGAATTCCCTACATTAAAAAATCGAAATATTTAAATTAGACAGTAAAAAATTATAATTTTAAGATTGATTTATAAATTATTATAATTTAAATTTTACTGCTTGATGAAACAAATATTGTAAGTCATACACTATAGCAATCGAAACATCGGAAAGTACATTTATAATATAATAAATATTTCAGTGCCAATGTATTAAAAAAAATTCTAGTACATAAACATGGACACTTGCCTATTCAAAGTTTATAATAGACACTAATTTCAGTTTATCTATAATTAAAGCAAGTAATATAAATTATAATTATTAAAATATTTAACTACATTAACCAAGTACGTATTTGTGAAATTTCTCGATGACTAAATTGATTGATATTTAAATAAATTTGAAGTTCCAAAACGTACCTGCTGTAAAATTTAAAAATCTACGACTAATCAAATTATTGGCAACATCGAAGGAGTTTAGTTGGGTACGCAAAGAAATGTATACGGATCCCAAAAGTGTTTTAACGTATTACAGAGTCCACTTAATCCGACGTGTTGGTCGGAGTCCACATAAAGCGCTACCCAGATAATAATATACACGGTGTATATTCGCCTGGAGTTAGTATAATACCGTTTTAGTACGGAGCTCTCATTAACCGCTAGATCTATATATATATATATACAACTAATAAAAAAGTTGTTCTTTTTGCAGAGAAACGGAATTAGATTAACTAATGAAACTTTGTTGATTGTAGAAAAAAACATTATTACACGCATATTCCCGATTGTTATTATAATTATTATTATAAGTGGCTCGACAATCCGTTGTGGATCTTGGCCTGCTCACAAAGAAGTCGCCACTCCTGTCGATTGCTGGCAACTTCCCTCCATCTTCTAACCCTTAGAATCTGTAGGTCTTCTTCCACATCATCAATCCATCTCATTAGTGGTCGTCCTCTGCTTCTTGTGCCCTCTGGTCTTGAAAATGTTAATCTCTACGTGTATTCGTGATCTGATATCCTAGCAATGGGTCTAGCCCATCTAAGTCTCTGCACTTTAACGAATTTCACAATATCTGGATCGGTGTATAACTGATAAAGTTCAAAGCTGTATTTTCGACGCCATAGCCCATTTTCATTTAGGGCCCCAAAAATCTTTCTAAAAATTTTTCTCTCAAAAATACCAAGAAGTCTTTTATCATTTTGAGATAAAATCCACGTTTCAGCTCCATATATCAAAACCGGTCTTATTCTTCTTATGGTGCCTATCCGTTACGGATGTTGGACATTAACATGGCTATTCTGACTTTGTTGACTGCTGCCCTGGAAAGTCCGGTAGGGGTTAAGTTAAACCATTTTCGCAGGTTATGCAGCCAGGATATTCTTCTTCGTCCTGGACCACTTTTCCCATGCACTTTACCTTGAAGAATGGTCCGAAGTAGGTTGTATCGTTGTTCATTGCGCATTATATGGCCCAGATATTCTAGTTTGCGACGCGACTTTTTATGGTTATGACTAGTTCGCGCTCTTTACCCATTCTATGTAGTACTTCTTCGTTGGTAACTCTGTCTATCCAAGAAATCCTCAACATGCGTCTATAGCACCACATCTCAAATGCTTCGAGTCTCTTTAGTGATGCTTCAGTTAAGGTCCATGACTCCATGCCATATAAAAGAATGGAGAATACGTAGCATTTTAGTAAACCAACTTTTATTTCCAATTTTATATCGTGGCTGTTAAAGATTTTTTTCATTTTGACGAAAGCTGATCTTGCCTTCTCTATCCTTATCTTAATTTCCGTCGATTGGTCCCACTGTTCATTTAAGTTTGCATCCAGATAACAAAAGTTGGTGATTTGTGTTATAGGTTGTTGGTTAACTAGTAATTGACCAGGTGGTATCCTATTTTTGCTTATAACCATGTATTTGGTTTTTTTGATGTTAAAATCAAGCCCAAACCTGCTACTTACTTCTGCCACCCTGGAGACAAGTGTCTGCAGACCTTTAAGACTGTCTGCAAAAATGACAGTATCATCATCGTATCTTATGTTGTTCAATCGTTCTCCGTTTATAAGTATTCCCTCGTCTATGTCCGTTAGCGCTAGGTTCATAATGTGCTCTGAATATGTATTGAACAATAATGGGGACAATATACATCCCTATCGCACACCTCTTTTTTTCTTTATGTCGTCTGTTCTGATCCCCAACTCTAACAGCTGCAGTTTGTTCGTAATAGATATTGTTTATTATACGGCGATCTCTGCTGTCTAGACCAATTGAATTTAATATTCTCACCAGTTCGTCATGTTTTACTAAGGTCCTGTATATTAAGGTCCTGTATAGATTAAGCTTTTCCGATTATTATACAGAATATAAATATTACAACTTGTATTAACTTTTAAATTAATTTTATTTGGGGACTGATATCAGCATGGTATTCACCAGCTAGGACAAAACTTACAAGACACAATCTTGATAAAAATAAATTTATTATTTAAGATTTACCTATTTTTAGTTAAATTTCTCAAAACACAAATTTATGATAAATAATAAATATTTCTAACTAAATTACTTTTGCGTCGATAAGCTACAACCAAAGAGAAATACCAATCATACTGAGATGTACCATCTTAGTTTTAGACGGCGAAGTTAGTTCCACATTATGTTCAAAGTCGCAGCTGATTAATAGCTAGTGAAGATGATTTATAAGCCGAAGTTTCCGAAAGCGACTGTGTGTGTCAGTAGTTAACTAGTGTCACCAGTCAATTAAACAAACTAATGGTGATGAAGCGCATACATCCATCACTTACGTTTATTCTATGTCAAGGTAAATGTATAGGCGATAATCTTCAAATTACAGCGCGGATGCTCTAAGCAGGAGTGATTATACCTCTGTTACGCCTCATTACACAAACTGCGAAATCTCAGTGAGCTTCAGAGCAATTCAAACAAAACATTAAATCAAATAATATATTTTATATAGGATATTTTATTTGCACATTCCAGAAAAGTGCCAGAATAGGTTTTATTAAAGTAGCTGTTCATAATTTAATAAAAATTGTTAACATTAAGATTTTTCAGAGGAAAATTTTGAAGTTTTGAAAAAATTTACAATGTGCATACTACATATATATATATATATATATATATATATATATATATATATATATATATATATATATATATCAATTGTCATCTATCTACATTAGGGTGTAACGAAAAAACTTTTTTTCTCCAAGTAGTGTGACATAGTTGTTAACATATGTTTAAGTGTTAACAAAAAAAAGTGGCAAAAATTGTTTGACCAATTTTAATATTTTGGGGTTCCTCAAGGCCTTTAAATTTCTGAATTTCACTGATTTCCGATAAAGTTGCCATAATAAAGATATTATTAAAATAATAGCATTTTTAAGCTGTCATAGCGGAAAAAAGATACATTTTGTCACTCAAAACAAATTTTCTCTACTACCAGGACTTTTGGTTTCTCAAAAATATTTAATTTTGCAAAAGTTACTTGTTAATTTCTGAAGTGACCCGCCACTGGTAGCGGGAAATCGCGCGATCTGCGCTGCGCGTATCACAACTTGTATTAACTTGTTCAAGTGTTTTACTCTTATTATTACGACTGCCAGGCTTATTTGTGTGTGAAATATTAACGTTATCGTAGGTGGGAAAACAATAATGGCAACTAGAAGTAAAGGCAAGTGTATTGTTTTTGGACATCAAAAATTATTGAATGATATAGTGTTGCCAACGTTTAACGATGTTGTGTGTACGTGTCATTATTTGTTTGTAAAACATGATTTAAAGGAAAAATATGCCAGAAAGAATCCTTCTGTTAGTCAGATTCTAAAACAATCGGTGAAAAAAATTGAAGAAATATGGCTTAAAGCTTCAATTCCTGTAGTGAGTTAAAATCGAATATGGGACAAAATCAAAACGTTTCACCAACGTTACAAACTTATTCAGAGAAATTTAAAGAACAGGAAGAATACTCAGATGATTAAATTTACATTAGAGTCCTTTAAAGAGGAGTCCTCTAAGGTATTTGATATAGCTGCTTGCAAGTGTGAGTTTCAAACATGTAAGTGTGAAAAATTAAAAAAAGTTCCCCAAAGAGAACAAGACGGTGTATTACAGAAGAACATAATATCTCTTGTTAGTAAACCAGGTTCTCAATATACGTCGTTCCAGAAGGTAGTTCAGCATCAAATATCAAAGCATCAATTACACTTTTTTTTAATTTAAATGGCTTAATTGTTGTTGGTTCAGATGGAACTGTAGTAAATACCGGAGCAAAAAAAGGGGTAATTCGTTTGTTAAAGAAAGAACTAAACCGTCCTCTGCAGTGGTTTATTTGCTTATTTCACTTAAATAAGCTTCTCGTGCGACATATGTTTAAAGAAGTTGATGGCGAAACTTCAGGTCCTTGAGGACACAAAGGTTCAATTGGGAAGAAACTGGAATGCTGCGAAAATCTTCCAGTAAAAAAGTATAAAAGAATAGAATTAGATCTACCATAGCTGGATCGCAACGGGTCTGATTTAAGTACTGAAACTAGAAATGTATCTGCTTCCTTGGCACCAAGAAATCTAGGGAAACTGTCGCATGCTACATAGCTTACAACAGCTAACCGAATTATGAAGCTTTACGTAGGAACTGAAGTTCCAGATAAAAGTCTTTGTCTGTTGGCAACTTATATATCCAAAGTCTATGCATCCTTTTGGTTCAGAGTGAAACTTCGACCATCATGTGTTGACGTATCAAGACACTTATTCCAGTTAATCAAATCATGTAGCACACTACCTAAAATGGTTTAAAAAATGATATATTCCGTTATCCAACGTAATGCATTTTTTTATCTCATCCGGAGAATATATTGTCATTGCTTACGGATGAAGATCTGAAATATAAAGAACTTAGCATACGACGTACTCTAAAGGCGAGGAGTAAAGGTAGACAAACGATACGGGAGTTTAATATCCCTGAGCTACGTTTTGATGCCGACCATTATTCGGAGATGATATCTTGGTACAAAGTAAGTGCTACTAAAGCACCAATGACAATGAAGATGGACATGAATCTCGATTTAGTATCTAGTATAAATACTTCTGATTTTCCATTATTACCTTGTAATTCTCAAGCAGTAGAACGTTGCGTTCGCTTAGTAATTGAAGCGTCAGCTACAGTGTGTGGTCAGAGTAATCGCGATGGGTTTATTAAAAACAGGATTCAGTTAAGACAAATGTTACCGTGTTTTGAAAAAAACCTGACTACTTTAAAAATAGAAATGAGTAATGTTAATCAGTTTAGTTACCTACTAGTTCATTTTGGAGTTATTATTGTGTTTTTCATTATTCTGAGTTAATAAAAATGTTATTGAACTAAATTCCGTCTTTTTGTTTCAGTTTGCTATTTTTCCATTAAAGGATCCATTAAATGTTAAAATTTCAATTTGAGAATTGTTTGGGTTATTTCCTACAACCTTAAGCAGCATAATAAAATATGTGTCATGAATGTCTTACAAAAATAAAAAAAAATAAAAATTAGCTAAGAGGTTGAAAGTCCATATATTATCAAATATGTCGTCCCTTTGAGGAAAAACAGGATATAAAGTCACCTGTTTTATTGTTCGTATACTTGGTTTTGATTTGCATATTTTTTCAACTATGAAATAACGCTATTCAACTTTTTTTCATTTTCGTTCCACCCTAATCTACATTAATCAACTTAACGAATAAATAAGTGAATATTTCTTATAGCGGTTTATTGCTTTGTGGGTTAATGAAATTTTACGTATGCTTATTCCTCAATCGTTGATGTTTTTTTTTAAATAACATTACACATTTAAGTTCTTTTAAATTTAAAAAAATCTTAATTTTTTGTTTAAAAAATTTGTTTAGTGAATTTAGTTTTTTAATATTGTTTAATTTCTAAAATATTAAATAGAATTTATTCCTTTAAATTCTTAATATTATCTTGTATTTATGTGTAATAACATCATTTTAATTATCATTCGATTTAATTTAATTTTATTTATTTTATTTAGTTTTATTTATTTTATTTAATTAATTTTATTTAATTTTGTTTAATTTTATTTAATTTTATTTAATTTTATTTAATTTTATTTAATTTTATTTAATTTTATTTAATTTTATTTAATTTTATTTAATTTTATTTAATTTTACTTAATTTTGTTTAATTTTATTAAATTTTATTTAATTTTATTAAATTTTATTTAATTTTATTTAATTTTATTTAATTTTATTTAATTTTATTTAATTTTATTTAATTTTATTTAATTTTATTTAATTTTATTTAATTTTATTTAATTTTATTTAATTTTATTTAATTTTATTTAATTGTATTTAATTTTATTTAATTTTATTTAATTTTATTTAATTTTATTTAATTTTATTTAATTTCATTTAATTTTATTTAATTTTATTTAATTTTATTTAATTTTATTTAATTTTATTTAATTTTATTTAATTTTATTTAATTTTATTTAATTCTATTTAATTTTACTTAATTATATTAAATTTGTTTTCATTCTGTTTAACTTTAATATTTAATGTAATAATAGATCACCAAATACACTTCTACAAGAAATTAACGCACCACTTTGAAAAATTACAATATTTTATTAGCGTTAAAAATTTTTTCCATTGTAATGTTATATTTTGCAAGCCCCTTGTATATGCTATTCGTACACTCTATATTTATTGACTGTGTTTTATCGCTATAGTTTTTTTTTGCAACAAAACAAAAAAAAAACAAAAAATGTACTAATTCTATAAATTAATATACTAATTGCCAAGTGTTCACGAATTTTATTCGGCTACTGTTTAATTGTTGATTATTGTTAATTGTGTTTATTATGGAGTGTCAATCGCGTAATTTAACCCGAGATGAATGTGCCCAAGCAGTGATACTGTCGGAAGAAGGTTGGAGTTACCGAAGATTTGGTCGTCGGTTTAATGTGTCCCACACGTCCGTCTCACGGGTGTTAGAAGGATTCCTTGAAGCAGGGGATCATACTCGCAGACCAGGGCAAGGACGAAACCGGGTAATTACCCCTATTCAAAACCGATTTTTAAGAATTTCTGCTCTTCGACAACGTTTTGTAATACATCGAAGTCTAAAAATTCAGCTTCGAGACGTACATGCTATACAAATTAGTACTGAAACTGTTCGTCAGAGACTTAGGGAATACAACTGCCGCCTGAGGTCCTCTATTTACTGCAGAGCATCGAAGGGGGAGACTACATTTTGCCAGAGAACACGTTAATTCGTTAGAGGCTGACTGAGAACGAGTGCTATTTACTGATGAATCCCGATTTTGATTGTAAAATAACTACAGACGTGTTCGTGTGTTGCGACGATCCAACGAACGCTATGCTAAGTATAACTTCTCACAAACTACATTTTTTGGTGGAGGATCTGTTATGGTGTGGGGTGGTATTTCTTTGACCGCACGTACGGACCTAGTGGTCATACAAAATGGAACTGTTACATCTGAAAGGTACATATTGGAGATCCTGGAACAACATGTAGTACCATTCGCTCCTTATATGGGTGAAAATTTCTTACTAATGCAAGATAATGCCAGATCTCACGTTGCACAGATCGTCAGAAAGTATCTAGAAGAGGTAGAAATTAACACTATGGAATGGCCAGCACATAGTCCGGCTTTAAATCCAATTGAAAATATCTGGGATATCCTTGGTAGGTGATTAAGAGCGACACCGATCCAACCAAACAACTTACAGGAAGTGGAAGAGATGCTGATCCAGATTTGGAGACAACTAGACCAAAATGAAATACGGCAATTTATTTTAAGTATGGGCCAACGATGTGAGGCTGCTATACATAGTAGAGGTGAAAAAACTCGTTATTAAGACTTTTTTTATATTTTAGTTTACTGTTCTTATCATTATTTTTTTAAAATGTTCTGTTTTATTTTTTTTCTCCTGTACTTCAACATTTTCTGATGATTAGACAAATTTTTATAATTACTAATAAAATGTTAAATAAATCTGGTGAAGTTTTATTTTTTATTCTTTGCCTCTTTATAAATAAAATTGGTTTATTGAAGTGGTGCGTTCATTTCTTGGAGAAGTGTATTACAACAGTCATATGGATAGGGTTAATCTTGTGGACGTTCTAATGGTCATATACCGGACGTAGATATAGTTATGTATAATAAAACCAGAAGAAGAAGGTGCAAAAAATATAGCAAGTGTGGTATTCCTTTTCTGTTTCCTCTTAGAGTCCCACATATTTTCTGCTAACAATTTTTTAACGAGAGGTATTCCTGAATAAAAGTTATCAGCAAATAATATTTTGCCAGCTTTGTCTGTGATACACTGAAGTAATTTTAGAACAACTGCTTTAGAGTCTGCTACATTAACTGGTTGTTGTTCATTTTTTCTTGTGTAAACACTTACGTTGAAACTATAGCCTTCGGGAGAACAGAGTTTGTATAGTTTTACTCCGTATTTATGAGTCTTGTTGGGGATGTACTGACAAAAATGAAGTCTCCCTCTGAAAGTTATCACAGATTTACATATAACGAGACTGTTGTCAGGCTCCATTATTTTTTGAAAATTTTGAATCAACTTCGTAACTAAATTTATTTTGCATAATCTATTAGTGGTAGCTGATGTCTCTTTATTTTCAAAATGAAGAAGTTTGAATAAAAGCAAAAAGCGGTTTCGAGTTTCGGCAAAAAACTTTTGCGATAAATTTATTATAAAGTATATCATCTTTAGACCAATATAAATTTAAATGTGGTACCTGAGTGAGACCCATTGCGATGATTATCCCTAGGAAGGATCTTAATTCCATTCTGTTTGTGGTTGTCCATAAATTTAACCTGGATTTTCTTGAGTGTCGTATACTTAATTATTGAACAGCATAAATGTTGGTTTCAATAACAATATTATGCAATATTTCATTAATTACCAAATGAATTAAAACGTCTACTGGTTTTTATACCGCATGTGGTTCAATACCAACTAATGTATTCTTTCTTACTACAAAATCGTCACCATTTACATCTTCTTCTAAATAACTCTATTCGTCACTATCGCTATTTTCAGCACTCTGTTCATTATTATTTGATGGAACTTGCTTATATGGTGTAGTAATAATTTCCTTACCACTATCAATAGAACAATTTAAATCGGAGGATGAAAAAGATTTAGGAACATAAATTTTATCTAGCAATGAATCGCTACTGTCAAAGAGATCTTCGATACTGTCGGCATCAGATTGAGTTGCTGTCTGCTCATTCTCCACATCGAGTTTATCAGCCTGTTTGTTATCTACTTGCATTTCGTGCTCTATTTTTGTTCATACTTTTGTAAACGAAACTGTTATTCGTTTTCATTATTAAAATTTTCATGACTTTCAATCAACCCTGTATTATCATGTAATTTATTGAAAATAGTATTTGTTTCAGAACTCTCTCCAAAGTTTTTATGATTACTGATTATTTACTCATTTGCAACTTCTATCACCTTTTGTTTCACTGTATCAACCATACATCTTGACCTTTTCGACATTTTAACAAGTACTGCTCACACTTCAATGAAATACAATAAACTGAAACTGAATATATACAGCGACAAGGACCAACAAGTTGAAACGAATAACAAGGACACATGGCTCCTGGGGTCTGTGACGTCTAGTAACAATAAATTTTTGTTTATGTAGGGCACGTGTCTCCGGGGGCATGTCTCATATTACCGACATCAGTAGCAAGAAATAAAAATTTGTTATCGATATCTATTTGTTACACTTAAAACGACGTACAAATACCTTTTTTATCGCTACCGCAAGATGCGACGGTTTGACCAATTTTACGAGTACTACAGCACAGTTGAAAAATTACACACATGCCCCTGGGGATACGTGACGCAGTCAAGGTGTTAAAAAGTCTACCGAACCCAATTGTTTATATGATAGGGTAATTTAAGGACAGATGGCGCAGAAGGTGAGATTGCGCAATGTTTTTCAGCGCCACCGCTAATGTTAGAAAAGGAGCAGCTGCGCTCTTATGTAGTTAAATTATATCAAGTAAGCCGTCGGACCGTTTGTGTCTATCGGACAAATATCTACTTAAATATCAATTTATATGTGTTCCGGATGGTACAAAAATATTTTTCCTGGAAAACGTATTTCCAATTGTGTTTAATTTTTGAGGTTTACCATCTCACCTCTAACAACGAAGATATGTATGCATTTAACTTACTTTTGAGGTAGATGGCTCATTAATAACTCCTGTTCTTCTCAGTATCCCTGCCAAAGACAAGCGTACTGGAAGTTGTTCCAGGGCTATTTAAGCTAGAAAAAGGAGCAAGAAGCTAGCAAAAATTTTACCTGCAGAGACAACAATTGGCGAAAAAAAGAACAAAGCATCTAAGAAAAGATAGAAAGAAATGAGAACCATTAAATAAAACCAGTTTTAAAGAAGCTAAAATAACAAGAAAAAAATTAATAAAACTGTCAAAAGTGACTTATGCTTAGAAAATAATTTAGAGATCACATTGGATGACTCTTTAGATGATATAGACGACAATAGAAGACTTAGGGAATCTCAATGTCTTATCCTATTGCCAGATTCAACAGTGTCAGTGTAGGGTCCCTTGTCCAGGGTTACGGATGAAGACCACAACGGCAGTCACGACAGAGAGGGCGACCTTCGGTACGGCGAGGATGGCGAAAGTGGCGACCCCGGATTTTAGGGTTTGTCTAGAATCACGCAGCGTCTAGTCCAGAGTGGGTGGCTGCAAACAGCGCCGGATCTAGAATGGGCGGCTGAAAGTGCAGGTTCTCCAAAGTGGGGGTTTTGGCGTCAGTCTTTAGCATCCTGGCACATGCAAAAACAACAAAAGGCGAAAGTATAAGAAGCAGAATGAAAAATAACAATATAGTTAGCCGGGAGGGAGCCCCATCGGATACGGGAGGGGAGCAATCTGGTTTTGGTAAGAGAAGCCCAGTCTTAAATTTCAGCCAACGTCGAAAAAAAAAAACAAAGAAAGAGGAAAATCACGTGTAGCACCTGGAACATCCAAGGATTGCGAACTTAGGACAAAGAGGTGATAGAGCAATTTAAGAGGATGAACCTTGATATCTTGGTAACAACTGAAACCAAGAAAAAGGGAAATGGTACACAATTTGTAGATGACATCTTCTACTGTTGTAGCGGGAAAAAGAATGAAGAAAGAGCAGCTGCCGGAGTGAAGATACTAGTCAAGAAAAAATGGGTAAAAACACTAAAAACATGGGAACCCATAAATGAACGAATAGTAAAACTCATCATGGAAATCTATCGCAGGCACATCGTGATACTGGGAATATACGGCAATACGGATAACAGTCTGGTAGCAGAAGAGGATCAGTTCATGGATACCTTACAAGAAAAGATCGGAAAAGTGAGACCAACACAAGAAATAATAATAGTAGGGGACCTAAATAGAAGACCATGGAAACGACAAAATGATAGCACGATAGGCCGTTTTGGAGAAGATGTGACAAACGATAATGGAGAAAGGCTAATTGACCTGTGCGAACTGAACAATCTGGAAATTACTAACGGCTTTTTCAGACATAAGGACATACATAAATACACGTATGTACAAAAAACGAGAAACGTCAGATCCATTATCGATTACATAATTGTTAGCAAAAGTAGTACTATCAAAATTAGAGATACACGAGTAAAGAGAGGAGCCGAATGTGGCACTGACCACCGATTAATAATTTCACAAATGAAGTTTCCCTACACGCTGAACACCCAAACTAGAAGGAAGAAAAAACACGAAGAAGACCAAGTAGAAAATGAACAGAAAGAAGAAGAAATGAAGTTCAACATTAATTTACTTCAAGAGAAATCCATAAGGGACCTATACCAGAGAAGACTGGACCAGAAGTTACAGGATTTCGGTTTCAGAAACGTCAAAGAAACGTACGAGCACATCAAACACAGCATAAAAAAGGCGGCATTAGAAGCTTTGGGGAAACTTGAGAAAAGAAATACCCAACACAAAGTAAAAATAAACAAAGAAACCAAAAAATGTATTGAGGAGAAGAAAATTCTATATATGAAAAGTATAAGCACCCAATCCGTAAAAGACACACAGAAGTACAAAGAGAAAAACAGAGAAGTAAAACAAAGAAGAGTAAAAGAAAAGAATGAAGAATGGGAAGAAACATGTGCACAAATTGAACAATACATAGGAAGAACAAGAAATTCGGAATCCTGGAAAATACTGAAATCTTTAAGGAAGAATAACAACGAAAAGGTCCAAATACAATACATATCAGAAAAAGAGTGGGAAGACTACTATAAAGAACTACTCACAGAAAACCGCCCAGATTTCATAGAGACAGACACAGAACAGGAACAACAACAAAATCAGAATAAAAAACAGATTGAGATAACATTAATCGAGGTAAAGAATGCCATAAAGACTTTAAAGAACAAAAAATCAGGGGGAACAGGAGGTTAATGTACTAGTTAAGTACGGAACGGACAAACTACACAGAATTATACACGAAATGTTCAGTAACGCTATAAACCTGAACGAAATACCAGATGAATGGTTCAAAGCATATATAACCTCGATACATAAAAAGGGAGATAAGAAGAAATGCGGGAACTACAGAGGCATCAGTGTGATAGCATGTATGGGCAGGTTATATGGAAAAATACTGAAAGAAAAACTGGAAAAATGTATCTCAAATAAAATCGGAGAAGATCAGACGATGTTCACGGCAGGAAGATCTTGAGTAGACCACATATATACACTCCAACAATTAATTAAAAAAAAATGGCAAAAAATAGACCAGTACACATGGCATTCATAGATTTAAAAAATGCATATGACACGGTCCCCAGATAACAACTATGGAACACGATGAAGGAAATCGGAATAACTCAGAGGTTAATAGAAGCCGTAAAAAACCTTTACAACAACAACAAGGTAAGAGTTAAAACCGGCAATAAATGCTCCAACGAATTTAAGACCACAAAAGGCTTACATCTACATCTCCGAGACTGTTTAAGATATTCCTCGAACAAATATTAAAACCATGTAAAAGGAAATGTGAAGGGATGGGAATACCAATCCGGGACAACTTCTTGTACACATTAAGCTTTGCAGATGACCAAGTGGTAACGGCTCAAGATGAAGAAGATCTGTGCTATATGCTCCGAAAATTAGAAAAGAAATACACAAAAAATGGACTGGAAATAAATCTACAAAAGACCATTTAACAACAGAGCAAGAACCAGTGAGAAACTTGGAAATGGACGATAATGGGGAAATTAACGGCACCGACAAATTCAAATATTTAGGATTCATACTCTCAAAAAATGGAACCACCGAGCAAGAGATAACCAGCAGATTAGCACAGACAAGAACATGTATTAAACAAATGAACGGGGTACTGTGGGATAGACAGATTACCAGAAATACAAAGAAGAGAACTTATAACACCTTGGTAAGCAGTATAATAACTTATGGAGCAGAGAATTGGGTAATAAATAAACGAAACAGGTCCAAAATTATAGCAACTGAAATGGAGTTCATGAGAAGAAGCTGCAGAGTGACAAAAATGGATCGCATCAGAAATGAGGACATAAAACGAAGAATGGCAGTAGAACGAGACATACTCAGCTACATCGAAGAAAAACGTTTAATTTGGTATGGTCATGTGAGAAGAACAGACTATACAAGGTGAATAGCATAGATTTCGGATTGGAGCCCAATATGAAGGAGGAAAAGAGGTAGACCCCGAAGATCATGGAGGGATGAAGTGGACGAGGCCATGGAAAGACGAGACCTTAGAGATGTAGGATGGCAGAACAGAAAGGACTGGAGACGTTGGCTGAAAGAAGAAAGGCGGCGACAGCTGTAAAAATCCTTTTATAGATAGATAGAGATAGTTAGTTGTTCTTCTTAAGTTTACTTGTGTTATTTTGGTAGATATTTTCGATCGTTTTGATTATTTCTAAAGACCTAAACTTCCTTTAATTGAATGCCTTCTTAAGTTTTACAAAACCTGTGTATGCCGATTTGTTGTATTCTAATGATATAACCTTTTATTATTTATATTAAATACTGGTCAAAAACTAAATGGGGCATTGAGTATTCTATTAAGCATAAATAATGAAAACCATCAATAACTTCAATATCACTAAAAGCTGGTTGACCTGTTTCTATTTGTGATTTCGATAACGTTGCTAACGTTGACTTCTCTGTTGTCTCATACATTGTACCAGCATACGAAAAGAGAGCAGGAGGCATTATTGCCAGCGGAAGACCTCGGCTGCTATGTTCCGTTGTTTTTATTACACTAAATTAGACGCTCGGATTTCTCTTTCGCACTACTTTGCTTGCTCCGATTTTTAAACTTTAAAGCCAGATTTATTACAATCAATACTATATCATCGCGTTTATTATTAAATATTCTTTATTTTGATATGTACTTTGATTGGTAAACTGATCGGTGAAGTCAACTATATATGTTTACCTGTTTACACCTGCTTCTCCGGTAGCCATGAACGTAAACACTTAGGCAATATGCCTCATAGACCTATTATATATGTTTTAAACTTTTAGTTTCAATAACCTTTGATTGGCAAACAAATGGGTGAAACTTGCTTCAAAAAGTTAACTAATTATTTTTTTAATTGGGAATAGTTTCGAACATATTTTATAAGCACTACTTGCAAGACGTATTTGTCTATGTATAAAATTTAATAAAAAAAATGTTTCACTCGCTAAAAAGATGGATGAAGGTCGGAGAGACTCGGATATTAAAATAGTTGTATTCAGTAAAAATGTTTACATAAGATAGATTAGATAGATTACAGATAGTTTGCATAAGTAGATTAGTATTAGTGTTAATACCATACATAGAATGGTATTCACCATTCGATGCTTACATAAAGATAACAAGCTGCCGGACTAATACAGTTTAACTGTCGATAAAAGGCCTACACTAATTGTGTTTAGGGCTTTTTAAATGACAAAAAAACATTAAGGAGCTTTTTGAAATGTGCCTTTAAACTTTGACAGTATTTTGACATTCAGCTATTCTGTTGTACTTTACTTGTACGCAGTGTGTTGTATTTTTAAAAGAAGAAGCTAAACAATTGCTGTGCAAGTAAAATAATTTATGTTGTTTCAAATAATTTTGCTCTGTACAACTCGTATTTTCCAACAATTCGTATAATCTGGTTGAGTAAGATCAAAGCTGGGAGGTAAATAATTAGTGTCCACATTAAACTAACCCGTGTTTGTTTGTGCTTAAACTAAACCCTTTAGTTTGTAGGTGTAACCCTAAGGATAAGTTTGTTAAAGGTCAACTTTGTGCATACATGAATCTGACTGTAGTTTATCGATGTAATGGTTTATGTTACTGAATAAAACTGGTGATAAGGAATATTATTTTTTAAATAATGGTAATTATATATTTGGTTTTTATTAAAAGCAAGATACAAAAAGTATTATCATGATTAAATAATGAAAGTTTAAACACATATACGTAAATATCGAAGAAGATAATAATAATTAACTACACTTCTTCTTCTTCTTCTTCGTCTAGCCATTCACGTCCACATCTGAACATAAGCCTCTTCAAGTCTTCCTTTCCATTGTTTTTTATTGTACGCTACTTGTAGCCAATTTTTCCCGGCAGTCCTTTTCAGATCATCTGTCCATCTCATAGGAGGTCTGCCTCTGGGTCTTTTGTGTTGGTATGGTCTCCAGGTTAAAATTGATCTGTGCCATTTGTTTAGATCGCTCCTAGCTACATGTCCAGCGTATTCCCATTTCAACTTTAATGATTTTTGCACCACATCGGTGACTTTGGTTTTCCGTCTTATCCATGTGTTTGTTTTCTTGTCCTTAAGTGATATACCTAGCATTGCTCTTTCCATCGCGTGTTAGGTGACTCTAAGTATATTCATATTCTTTTTTGTGATTGTCCATGTTTGTGCCGCATAAGTTAATATCGGAATAATGCATGCATCAAAAACTTTAGATCTAAGATGTAATTGAATTTGTTGATTTCTGAGTATATAGTTCAGTTTACCGAATGCTGCCCAAGCTAACTTTCTTCTTTTTATTTTTTCAGTTTGAATTTCCCTATTTAGTATTATTTTTTGTCCTAAGTATATATATTCTTCAACTTTTTCGTTAACTTTATCGTTTATTATTGTCACGGTGTCTTCGGAGTGCATGACTTTTGTTTTGTTTAAATTCATTTTCAGTCCTATTTTAGAAGATTCGGTATGTAGTTCTAAAAGCATGGTTTGCATTTCTTGTAGGTCAGTAGCTATCAGGATTATGTCATCTGCAAATCGTAGATTACTGAGGTAGCGGCCATTGATGTTTATTCCCTTATATTTCCAATTTAGGTTTTTAAAAACGTCCTCCAAAACTAAGGTGAATTAACTAAACAGCATATTAATAATTGTGCTCATTTAACCCTCAACTGGTGACTGATACAATCTTGATAAACGGTCACGTGGGGTGTAACTGTACTCCGACCTTTTAAAATCATAAAAAACCAATAAAAAAATTAATTTTGTCATAAAAAAATTATAAAAAAAGATTTAATGGAATGTTATTAAAAAGACCAAAACAGTAAAATTAAAATAATTTTAACTTTAAACAAAGTGGAAAGCTAAAATGGCGTTGACATCTGTTAGTCCACCCACTTGCTTGTAGATGCAACTAAAAGTAAATAATCTTAGCGATATCCCGCCTTATTTACCTCAAATTAGGAATTTTTGCAAAAAATATGGTTCGGTTTTAAAAACAACTAAACTACTTTCATAAACCATGCAAAATTTTGTATATAATAGTGTTGAAATACTTTAAAAATTTGCCTTTCAAAGCCTTTAAACACCCAAAATGCAACACATCCAAAAAACGTCCTATCCCACAAAATTATTTTAACCTCAAATGTCAAATAAGAGAAAAAGTTTGCGCAAAAAGAGAGAGTGGTTAACTCTCTAATCAGTACTTGCGTCATATTAGGCACTATCCACATATTAGATGACTTTCCTCTAATAATGTCTAGAAGCGTAGAAGTGTCTTAGAATATCATTTGACCATCATCAGCTCTCTTTATTCTCAAGGGGGAAGTAAACATTTCTCATTATGAATTGAATGCAGAAAGAAAAATAATAAAAGGACTGTAAATAAGTATGCAAAAATTAACTAAAAACGCTTTAAGGAAAGCAACAGGAATTAAAAATTTCTTGCAAATAATGAAACAAAATTTATAAATAGATTATTTAAAATTAAAGAACGTTTTACAGTGTGTTCATAATAATCTCTGTATGATAATTTTACTTATTAAAACGTTTTTGTTTCTTCTGATGTTATTTCAAATAAAACAGTAACTGAAGACTTAAAAAGAATGGAAATATAATTTAATTGTTTTTGTTTTAAAGGGTATCAGTTTCTGGCACTTTTTTTACAAAATTAGAAAATTAATTAAACTAATTAGAAAAATTTTCATCTACTATTCACGACAAAAGGCAAAAAAGCGTTTTGTTTTATTAAATTAATTATACCCGAAAGGAAAAATGATTTATAGCATTCTTAAAAAAGATATAAAAGCAGACTTCTTCGTTTATTAAAATATCGTTTTGATAAAAACTTAAAATGAGAAATTAAGCCGAGATAATTTAGGAAAATAACTGCATAGGTTTGGCTTTAGCAATTAATTAATTTTGAGATAGGTAATTACAACGTATCATTGAAAACTAATTAACTTTAGAACTAGAGAAAAGTTTCTAATTTTAGGTAAAAGAAATAACAATCAATATATTTTACCGCTAACCACCGGTTTCGCATACTATAATTTGCTATGCATCTTCAGGTCAACGGTACATTGTAAACTAAATGTTTAAAATATAATAACCCGTATTCGGGTGTTGTCTGTTCCTAAACATATATCAATTATACCAATAATATATGTGTGTAATTTATTAAATACGAATTTAAATTAATTAAATAAAAATTACGTGAAAAAATGATTTATTGAAAAATGAAATTAAATACTATTACTTACATGCGGATACAAGGAATAATGTTAAATGTTTAAAAAGACATTGTTTAAAAATCTGCTATGTTAAACTGGTGATAAAATGATTAAAAAACTAAAATTAAAAAACATTTATAGGACAAACAGAATACATTCAAAAGATAAAAGCCATTTAATTTAAAAAGGGGTAGTTTTTAGGTTGTGTACTACATTGTGTACTACAAGACTGGCAAACAGGAATATAGAGAATACTTTTTTGTTGCCTACTAAATTTTGAGAGGTAAAATTAACAGTTAATATAGGGTAAAAGCACCAGTTATTGGCCTCTTAAGGGGAGCACGTCGATTATCTATGAACTGTTTTGACACTGTGGACTATTATGACTATTTTTGACATCATGGAATTTTGTTATTATTTCTGCATGTTGAATAATTTTATTATGTTAATCTTTCATGTCTGAAAGTATTTTACATCTGTTCTTTTGTAAATCTACAAATAAACCGGATATTGGCCACACTGTTATAGATTTCTCCAAGTAGCACAATGCATTCTGTTAAAAATTTAATATTTTTATAGATACCACTAAGCTTATTGAATTTTAGCTTTTCTTAAAATATTTTGGTAGAATTATATTAAAATTATTAAAATAAACGAAAATTACAAATTTTGTATAATGTTGACATGTTTTTAAAAATAAAATTTATTTAATATTTTAACCCGGCGCCAGTGTGGTGGGGTATGACATACCCCAGTGAGTTTAAAATTAGCACCAATATTTTTATCGGTAAATTAGCGCGACAGGTATTTCAGTACCTTTCGTTAGAACCTTGAAGGAAGTCCCGCAGTTGTTGATTTACTTTAAAAGTGAACGCACGCATCGCTGTTTTGATACAAACATCGTTGGGGTACCATATTTATGGTAGAATTGTTTGAGTTGGGCATTCACATTTTTATATAATTTCCGTTGAAATTATTTATTTTTAATGAAAATGTAATTTTTTATACATAAATTATTTATGTTTTTGTTCTAGATTATGCCTTATCGATATAAATGGGACCAGGCGAGGGTTCAATCTTTATGGGACGATGATCTGCAAGCGAGAACGAATCCGACAATGAAGACAACAATAGCCACAACTCTGACAGCGAGGAAGATGCTATTGATTTAGAAGTCAGTGGCTGATATAGAAATCGAAAATGAACTTTTGGGGCAAGGATAGGAGAGCCAAAAGAAACATTACGTAGGTAAGGACGGCACTAAATGGTCTTCAACATGCTTTCCTATAAATGTAAAAACACGCTCAGTAAATATCATTACGCATTTACCAGATGTAAAACGAAATGCAAAAATGGCGAAACCTACCGATGGAACCGGAATAAGCTTATTTAGAGAGACGATGTCTTTACAACGATTTATTTTTTTACAGTCTTGTCTACGTTTTGAAAATATAAAAAATCGAGAAGAAAGAAAAAAACTCGATAAAATGACTGCAATTAGAGCAATTTTCGAAAAATTTGTGCAAAATAGCCAGGACAATACGCCAAGCGAAGACCTTACTATTGATGAAAAGCTGGAGGCATTTAGAGGCCGCTGTGGTTTTCGCCAGTATATGCCGAAAAAGCCTGCACGATACGGATTAAAGATATTCGCTCTCATTGATGCAAAATCATATTATGTTTAGAATTTAGAACTATACGTGGGATTTCAGCCAGAGCGACCCTTCCAATTAAGCAATAAACTTAGCGACGTAGTTCTCCGACTTGTAACTCCGATATCTGGAACCAAACGAAATATAAAATTGGATAATTGGTTCACAAGTTATAAGCTGATGCTGTAGCTTTTAAAAGATTATCAACTTACGTCTACTGGAACTGTAAGAACAAACAAATGGCAAATATCTGAAAGTTTTATAACATCTAGAAACAGGACAGTATATTCCTCAAAATTCGGATTTTAAGAGAATATGACGTTAGTTTCACATGTACCAAAAAAAAAGGAAAAGTAGTTCTTCTAATATCAACTTTACACCACACTCCTGATATTGACGATAATGCTGGCGAAAGTAAGAAACCAGAATTAATTTCTTTTTATAAAGCTACAAAATATGGGGTAGATGTGATAGATGAATTGTCGGCTTTATACGATGTTTCACGTAATAGCAAAAGGTGGACCATTACAATTTTTTATACGATACTCAACTGTGGAGGTATAAATGCTAGAGTAATTTATCAATAAAACACTGGCGATTTTCAGTCGAAACGAAGGGAATTTTTGAAATTATTAGCAATACAGTTACTAACAGAATACAAACAAATTCGGTCTACCAACTTAAGGCTTCCGCGAAATTTACGAGTCCATCCTGAAGGAACTGTAACAAATGATGAAGTGGAATTAGGTAAACGAATGAAAGTAGCCCAAAGATGTAATGTTTGCCTGAGAAAAAATGACAGAAAGACCTTTTGTAATTGTGTGATTTGTAAAAAAACTATATGTTTAGAGCATTCAGTGGTGCATTGTGATTCTTGCTATTTAGCTAAAATTAATTAAAATGTATTCTGTATGTTATGGTTTTTCCAAACATTCATTTATTTTTACTAGTTTTCTGATCTTTTTTTTTATAATCGAGAAAAAATGAGTGTGACGTTTTTTTATGCTGTAAAATGAGACCTTTTTGGAATATTTAGGTATTTAGTTTGCAATTTGTTTCTAAACACTAGTTTCTTTTAATTTAAGTTTGTTATATGTTAAAATATAAATCACAATATAACTTTTCTAAAAATGTGTTATTTTTATTTCATTTTTTTTTTAAATTTGGGGTATCTGATACCCCACCACACAGGTTTTTACATTTTAGTCTACCACACTGGCGCCGGATTAAACTGTTCATCAATACAGCTTAAACAGCTACTCTTTAAAAATATAACAATGTCGAATTATTTACAATGAGCTTTATACTTGCTTTAGAATAATGTTTCTTTTGTCTAAAATTAATTAAAGTAAATAAAGGATCAAAATATTAGCACGCACCTGATTACGAATATCCTCTAAATTATCTACTCATCCGGACCCTTTATCCCTCGAGTTACCTAATAGTTTTTGTGTTAAATAGGTTTTGTCCTCTAGCTGTGGTGTAGTTGCTATAAACTAAAACCGTAACATAATATTCATTTTGACTTGAAAGTGTGTAAAAGGATGAGATTATAATATTCTACATTTACCAGAGTGGAAATAATGATGAAATAAAATGGACAATATGCAAAACTTTAAATAAAGCACTATTAATTTATTGTATAGTTATCCACTTAATTCTATATTTTTTTATATCTTCTATATTATATCTCTATAACTTCTTAAAAGAAAAACAAAAAATATACACTTCCCTTCTAGACATAGCCATATTCTAGCTAATAGTTTTGAAAGATTCTCAAGTGATGATGTTCTTCCTTCAGATTTTTTGACCAAAAAAGAAAGAGAGGAATCCAAAGGTATTGATATACCGCCTGATGACCTTTCTCCTTTAAATTACCCCATAACCATGGATGAATTAGAATACTCACTCAATAATACGAAAAACTCTTCTCCCGGTCCTAATAACATCCCTGCAATATTTCTTTAAAAACTTGCTTCATCTGCAAAGAAACCCTTGCTGAATATCTATAATAATATATGAAGACATAGCAAGTTTCCAAAAATCTGGAGTTCATCTATCGTCATCCCTATTTATAAACAAAATCAACCAAAATCTCATTCCAAAATGTCACATTCATATAGACCTATTTCTCTAACTTGTGTAATGTGTAAAGTTCTCGAGAAAATCATATTCAACAGATTAATGTGCTCAGTTGTTCGGTAGAATTCAAATCGATCGGACGTGTGTAAATTATCGGCGTTAATAGTATCGATAACAAAACTTTTTTCCTATTTGTTTTGTTGTTCTGCGATAAACAATTAATTTTGGTGAAACTATAGGTGTTTTTTCATAAAGATGAGTGAATTAAATGGGGGCAGCAAGCCCCCTGACCCTCCCCCTTATGATAAAGATGAAAATCAGGTTGGTATCATGGAATTTACAAATATGGAAACAATTTCACAAAAACAAGAGAACCAGAATGTAAGTACTAATTTAATGTCTAATTCTTTGAGAAAAAACGATAATGTTTCTAACGTTAATGAGAAGGTAAATAATAGACAGGTTTATTTATATACAAATAAAGATACCGGACCATATCATGTTTACGTAGAAAATTGCTCGGGATCTTTCACCGGTAAGTTAAATGCTTTAAGAGTTGGTGACATTATTCTTTCTGCGTTTCCTGAATTGGACTCAAAAATTACAAATATTGATTCTATAGGTCGTAATAGAATTAGGATTAAATTAACAGACTACAAAAATGCAAATTATTTAATAAATCAAAAAAATTCATCAGTATTTGTTAAAAATAACTTAGAATTGTATATACCTAAATTCATTCTGTTCCGACAAGGGATAATTAGAGATATTGATACAGAATTTTCTGAAGAATATGTAAAATCAAAAATTAAACAATATGATAGTCATTGTAACTTTGAAATTGTAAACGTTCGGCGAATTAAACGCAAACAGGAAGTAATTGAAAATGATTCAAAAAAAATAATTTACGTTCCCACAAAATCGTGTATTGTTTCCTTTAAATCTCAGATATTGCCGCATTATATTTCAATAAATAAAGTTATTAAAGAGGTTGAACACTATACACAAAAAGTTTTAATATGTTTTAATTGCCTCAGATATGGGCATTTTGGTAGTCAGTGTAAAGGTCGCCCAAGATGTGGTAAATGCCAAGAGTCACATAATACAAAAGAATGCCAAATAAATGACTATATCCCAAAATGTTTCAGTTGCCAAGGAAATCACTATGCAACAAATTTATCAGTGTGTCCAGAGTTTAAGAGACAAAAATTAATTAAGGAAGCTATGAGTTTTTTGAACATAAACTTTTTTGATGCCAATAAACAGGTTCCCAAAACTTCCTATGCAGATATTTTAAATAAAAGCAATACGAGCCATCCAGTTGGCTTACTTGTTCAACCCACTTCTTCTACCTATTTACAATCTAGTTCTTCCTCTACTTCTGTTCAGAATATTCCTAAAGTCAACTCCTCTAGAAAACAATTTGCTTCCCATTTGCTTTATAACAGTAGCTCAAACGAATTAAAAGATAAATCTAATAAAAGGCCAAGACCAAATACTCCTGATCCATCTGAACAGATCAGAAAAGAGATTATTTCTCAGGTTAATGTTCCCAGTACTTCGGGAGGAATATTAAGTAGCCCTCAATACAAAAAAACAATTATTACAGATCGACAGTCAGAGGTCCTAGATCCTAGTATAATTAATGTAATTTTAGAATTGGTTATGAAAATTGTTAATTCTCTACAACAAACAAATAATTTAAATGTTTCTAAATCAGAAATCATCCAACTACTTAGTAAACATGTAAATCCAGATGTGTTATCAAATTCGCAGACCTAAACTCAAAATTAAATGTTTTGCAATGGAACTGTCGTTCGGCAGTCTCAAATAAAGTAAATTTAGAATTTTTACTCCATCAAAATCAAATTCATATTGCCTTATTATCGGAGACATGGTTTAAGCCTGGTTTGTATTATAACTTTAAAAACTTTAATTGCTTTAGAACAGATCGTATAGATGGATATGGTGGGTCAGCTATTTTATTGAAAACAAATATTAAATGTCAAGAAATTAGATTTAACATAAATATTCCTATTACATACACATGTATTTCCTTTAAACTACCATCAACAAATAAAACCATTCATCTTGTATCCCTATATAATGAACCGAAAAACAAAACTACAACACAGCAATGGCTATCCTTTTTTAAAATTATACCAAAACCCTTTATTTTGGGAGGTGACTTTAACGCGCACAATGTCGCATGGGGCTGTGAAGTTGATGACACATCTGGAAAATCATTGTTGGATGCTATCGAGCAGTGTAACCTTGTATTTTTAAATGACGGGTCACCCACTCTTGTTCCTTTAACCACACATTCACGAGCATCTGCAATAGACCTCACAATATGTACTCAAGATATTATAGCGCTACTGAATTGGAATGTTTTACAAGATCCCCATGGATTAAACCACCTACCCATTATCTTTTCAATTTATCACCCAAAGGGAAATGAAACCAAGAGACTACACAAAATCTGGAATTTCAACAAAGCAGATTGGAATTTGTATTCATCACTCTTTACATCTCTAAACCAACCCAGGACGTATGGTGATCTAATTAAAAACTTCTACTTCTCAGCCAATACAGCAATACCACAATACACGAATATTACCAACAAACATCACATTCCAAAACCTTGGTGGGACAAAACGTGCCAGGAAACAGCCCGACGCAGAAAATTAACTTATATTAAATATAAGCAAAATCCCACAATAAGTAACCTAATAGAATACAAAAAGATGGACGCATTAGCGAAGAAAACCTTTAAGGAGAAGAAAAGGAAAAACTGGAGGGAGTATTGTGAAAGTTTGAATCAAAATACTCCCATCAAGGAGGTATGGAGGAAAGTAAATTGCTTCAAAAATCGCAAACAATCCAATAAATTACCTATTGACCCGGACGAACCATGGATAACAGAGTTTTACCAAAAATTTTTTCCAGATTGGGTTCCGAATGATAATACCAACTCCATAGCCACTGTTTCTAGAGATAACCTTTGCTTAGATCGTCCGTTCTATCTATGGGAACTAAGAAGGGTCCTCAAACAAAATAACAATACTGCTCCTGGTAAAGACAATATATCTTATTCTATGATTTCTAACCTGACAAATGAACATAAAATCCATCTACTTCATATTCTAAATAATATTTGGCAGAAACAAGCACCAATTCCAGAAAGCTGGAAGGAGTATATTATAATACCTATAAGAAAACCTGGCAAACGTGATGACGATTACAATTCATATCGCCCAATATCTCTAGCTTCTTGTCTTCTTAAAACCCTGGAAAGACTAATTAAAAATAGATTAGAGCATTGGTTAGAATTTAATGACATTCTCCCACACTCCCAATTTGGTTTTCGCAAGTTTAAATCCACGCAAGATGCCATAACTGCTCTCGTAACAACAGTTTAAGTCAATTTCACGGAAAACTCATCTACTGCAGCTGCATTTCTGGACGTATCATCTGCTTTTGATAATATAAATTTGGATATCCTTGAACAAAAGTTATTGTCAGTCGGGATACCTATAGGTATAACATCCTTTTTGAAAACTTTGTACTCAGAGAGATTGATTTACTTAAAAATCAATGAGAAATGTTTTTCTCCTCGACTGTCCAATATAGGCCTGCCGCAAGGAAGTATTTTAAGTCCACTTTTATATATTTTATATAATATAGATTTAGAAGTCATTGTTCCTATTAACACAAAAATACTACAATTTGCAGATGATGTGGTACTCTATTCATCAGACAAATCAATCGATGTTTCTAAAAATAATTTAACAACAGCTATTTCAACAATACATGCATAGTATGAATCAAATGGATTAACATTATCAGAATCCAAAACAGAAATCTGCTTCTTTTCTAGAAAACATAGAATTCCAGAAGGGTATATAAGTTGTGGTTAATTCAAATTTCCAATTAAAAACGGTATCAAATACCTGGGAACTTATTTAGACAGAAAACTTTTGTAGAAAGACCATATTCAACATATCATTAAAAAAACCGAAAAAGCTATGAATATCCTAAGAGCTTTCTCTAAAACAAACTGGGGTGCAGATCCCAACATTAGTTTAATGTTTTATCGATCTATGATACGACGAGTTTTCGATTATAGCTGTCACTTGTATAGTATGGAAACGCATCGAACACTCATTTAACAAAAATTGAGGTACAGAAAAATAAGTGCCTACGCTTGTGCCTTGGGTATCTGAAATCTACACCAATTAATGTAATGGAAATTGAAGCTGTTGAACCGCCATTGAATTTACGGAGGCAGTATCTTACCGACAAATATATAGCTCGTACCATTAGCAGAGACCAAGTATTTCTTAAAGATATACACAATCTGGCTGTTTTAGATTTGACTAAAAGGTATTGGTTTAAGAAAAAATCTCCACTCGTTGCGGTAAGCTATATAAATCTGTCTAAATTCAAAGAGGTACTTTATAAGGGTCATCTTCCACCAGTTTATACTGAAAAGCCTCATGTACTGTTCTCATACAAAATATACATTATATATTTACTGATGGTTCAAAAAAAGGAAATAACACTGCTTGCGCAGTATACCAACAGAATTCTGGACTACAGCATAAATATAAGTTACCTGATGAAGCCACCATCTACAGATCCGAAATGCTGGGTTTAAAGTTTGCTCTTTCCCACGCTTTGACAAACGAAATGAAGAACTGTGTAATATTTACAGACAGTAAAAGTGCAGTAGAAAGATTAGGTATAACAAATAAATCCAAGCAATTGACTCATCTTGATATAGAGATTTCAAAATTGTACTACGAGGTTTCAAAGCTCGGAGGAGAAGTTGTTATCGCATGGATCAAAGGCCATTCTGGGATAATGGGTAATATAATAGCAGATGCTCTGGCAAAAGAAGCATTATCAAGCGGAGAAACCATTGACAACAATATTTTACCGGTTTCAGATATCATAGATGTATATAATAAACATCGGCTCAAATTAGAATGGCAAGCCAATTATACGGAATCCGAAAGTCAGTCATCATTTAAATATTTACAACCCACACTTCTTAAAAAAAGGTGGTTTCATTCAGAGTCCAACAGAAGTTTTATTAAAACTATTAATAGGCTAAGGTCAAATCATGCTCTAACACCTTCAAGAATGTGCAAAATGAATTTAGTAGATACTCCAAACTGTACTTGTGGTAAATATGGAGATTTAACACATATCCTGTTAGAATGTGTAAACCAACAAGGAAATATTACGTGTTTATATGAAAACTTACGAAAACTAAATGTCTGTTTCCCATTTCACATAAATGAATTAATTTTCTCTGGAAACGTAGAAATCTATAATTGTATTTATCAGTTAATAAGAAATTGTAAATATAAACTTTAAACAATATAATTTACTAACCATAGAATTAAGATGAAACTTGTAAGCAATTTGCGAACATACCAATCATGTAATAAACCTTTTAATACGAAAAAAAAAAAATTTAAAAAAAAAATATATAAAAAAAAACAAAAAAAAAATGTAAAACAAAATTATTACAAAAGATGACAAAAACAAAATAAAAAATATATATACATATTACATATAATATCAAAAAGTAATATAACGAAAAAAAAAAAAATAAATAAATACCTAAATAAAAATAAAAAGAAAAATTAAAACTTACATTTAGTACTAACTCGAACTCTGATTGTTGTTCTGTGAATACAAATTACAAAATAGTCTGGTCAATTGGCTATGCCAAGGCCATAAAAAAAAAAAAAGATTTATGGGGTTTTTAGAAAATAATAAATTATTTGCACCGGAATAAAGCAAGTTCCGAAAAAATCGTTTTTTTGACATAACTAGAGCATACGATACAGTTTGGCTACATGTTATTATTCAAACAATTAGTCGATGGGGAATAAAAGGTAATACAGCACAATTCATAAAAAAATTCCTATCTCATCGAACTTTTAATGTACGGGTTAACGGTACTTTATCTAATACAAAAATTCAAAAAAAAAACGGAATTCCCCTAGGATCTAATTTAAGCGTCTCCCTATTTCTTATTGCAATAAATAATATTATCTCCACTTGTGACTTACCAGTAAAAGCTAGACTCTTTGCAGATAACTTAATCATTTTTGTTAAGGGGATAAATGATAAAACCCTTCAGACCCATCTACAGAAAGTGCTATGGAATCTTAAATTATGGACAAACTCCACAGGTCTTCAATTATAAACAACAAAATCAAAGGCTATGTTATTTTCAAAAAAAAAAAAAGAAGTTATATCACTCTAAAATTAAAACTATTTAATAAAGAAATAAAATATGTTGAGAAAATTAAACGTCTAGGCATGAGATTTGACAACAGATTATCCTGGAATCACCACATTCATGATCTAAAAAGTACGTGTCAATCTGCACTTAACATTATAAAAACTGTAACACACAACACGTGGGGAGCAGATAATAAAACACTGACCCTCATGTACAAGTCATTGATCAGGTCCAAACTCGACTACGCTTGTATTATTTATGATTCAGCAAAACCATTAATCATGAAACAACTCGATCGAATACAAAATAGTGCTTTGCAAACTATACAAGGTGCCTTTTATACTTGCCCTACTGAAAGTTTACACTGTGAGGCTGGAGGTCCCCCTGGAATTCCGAAGAAAACAACTTTCACTAATATACGCGGCACCAATACAGGCAAATCCTATGAATCCTGTTAACCACTATGTAAACCGTTTTAGGAATATCTCTAAAACACATGCTAGGCTTGACCTTTCTTTTTATGAAAGGGTAAATAGATACCTCAATAAACTTGAATTCAAATTTCCAGATACCTATTGTATACCAGATATTAAAACTGTTCCCCTTGGACTATTCCCATTCCATCTGTCAATACCAAACTCTCCATATATAAAAAAGCAGATAACCATCCCAAAGCAATTATATCAATATGTCCTCCAAGAACTCAAGACTTACAGTAATCATAATCTTATATATACCGATGCCTCTAAAACTAAAGATTGAGTGGGAGCAGCATTTATATCTAATAAAACAAAAATATTAATGAAACTGCCTAAATTAACATCCATTTACACAGCCGAGTTAAACGCTGTTCTCAATGCAATAAATTTTGTGGTAGAAAATAGTATCAAAAACTCTGTCATTATTACAGATTCCCTAAGTTCTGTAATTGCTCTAAATAACTTATATCCTAGCCATCCAAGTCTGCTACTTATTAAATCAGCATTAAGCCGACTGCAAACTATGAACATAAAAGTCAACTTTGTATGGATTCCTTCCCATATCGGAATTGCTGGTAATGAAGAAGTAGATTCCTTGGCAAAACTAGCAATCTCGAATCAGAAAGCTGTAGAAATCAGAAGCATTCCACATCTAGATATAAAACCTATAATCAAGAACTTAATAATCAATGATTGGCAGACCAAGTGGATCCAGTTAAGATCCAAACTAAGAGAAGTAAAACATTCCATATTACCTTGGAAATCAACTCCAAATAAGCATATACATCAAACCATTCTATCTCGTCTGAGAATAGACCACACCGCCATCACCCATAAACATCTGCTGGAGAGTGAATTAAAACCACAGTGTAACGTATGTGATATTGTGCTCAGTGTTCGCCATATTTTACTGGAGTGTCCTTTATATTGCATAGAGAGACTTCGATATAAATTACAAGATACCTTACAGACAGTATTAAGTGACGGAACTGATATGAAAAATTTGACATCATACTTACATTCCATAAATGAACTAAACAAATTGTAAAACTCTAAATTGTATAACGCCAATGACCCTATGCGGTTGAGGCATAAATAAATAAAAAAAAAAGTAAAAATTAAATTAAGAAAACCAATATAACCTTAATTAAGTAAGAGAAAAGAAACGATCTATCGTCAATTAAGTGAGAACTGTAGCATTAATTAAGTGAGATAAATAGCTTAATTGCTCTGTCAGTAAGACTGAATACATCACTTCTTTTATGAGTTATAGCTGCGTTGGTATTACAATTTAGATATCTTCTAGAACAAACATCTTTTGTAAACCAGTTGGTTGTTATCAGTTGGTTATTGGAGTTAAACTCTAAACATAAATCAAGAAAATAAATTTTGTTGTTTTTTTCTACTTTTCAAATGTCCTCTTATTATACTTTTTAAATGTTGAATAATTTTCATAACAACATGCAATTTACGTATGAATTAGAATTACTTACATGAACACTGCGAATTGAGGTAACTTACCTGCAAAATAAAAATGATTTAGAAATAATTATTTAAAAAAACAAAATTTAAGGTATGCAATTAAAATGTTTGATATTTTTTTGTGTCTGTGGGGACGAAAAAGAACATTCAGAAACAATTTTGGAAAAAGAAAGATGTTTTCCGCAAGGTCTCTGGAAAAATCATAAGTTCTTTCAAATTATTTAAATAATTTTAAAATTGTAATTTTAAAAATATCACGATATAAAACTGTATTCAATCAAAATTTGCATTTGTTTTGAGGTTTTCTTTATAGCTTTATATCAATATGAATTATTCTGCGGTTGTAATACAAAATTGATATTTAAACTCTTCTTTTATAATAATACTAGGTATATTGCATTACTATAGTTTCATTTCCGAATTGTATAACACAACCAAACCGATAAATATTGTAGTTATATGGGATTAAGCCACACCAGGTTGTAATAAAAATTACTTTTTTAACCGCTGTTTGACGTTAAAAATATAGTTTTAAACCATTACTGACCGAGAAAATAAACAAAGAGAAATTTTACAATTGATTTATTAGATTGGATTAAAAACACATAAATTAAGACTAATTTACAACTAAAAAGGCACTAATTTACGTACCTTTTGCCGATTAGGCTCATATTGTATCTTAACAGTGTTAAATTTTAGGATAACAATTTTTGAAACATTCGGGGTGTAGATGCATATACACTTTTTACATAAATAAATAGTATTACAATTGCATATCCGACATTTTTTTTGCACTAATCTAGTTTCATCGGGTTAAACAAGTTTAGATGGAACTCCATATACTGAGTTTGACACTGATGTAGCGATTTCTTCACTATTTTTTGCATATCCTCTATATTTTGGTAAGTTAGGAACCAATCTTAAACGAAACTCCAGTTGGGAAATTTTCAATCATTCGCAATTTTAAAAATTTTCCAACTATTGACCACCATACTGTCAATCATGTTAGAAAACAACGACCACCATCACTTTTTTCTCTTATTTTAATACGGTAATTCGCAATGCCATTATCATGCACATCCACTCCACCCATGTATAGGTTATATTTGGTTATACAGGGTGAGTCATAACTACTGGGACATAGACTAAGGACATGTTATTTGGACCAAAATATGGCTATTGGGCCAAATATGCCTTAATAAAATGTTGCTGAGAAAAAATATACAGGGTGTTAAAGTAAATTTTTGTTTTTTGTTTTTTGCTAATAGTTTCCCTGTATATTTATAAATTGCTATCAAAATTGGCACAGAGGCATAATTTTAGATAAGAAATAGTATTTTATTTACAATTCCACTATCAAATACCAAACTAATAAACAAAGTTGCAACTAACGTAAGGTTTCCGTTTTGACGATAAATCAAAACTAAACACACTTTAACTTAAAAGAACTCACAAAAACTCTAACTAAATGTTCTACATGGTCTCCTCCGATTTATATGCCTTTTCTAATTCTTTTTATAAAGAATTTTCGGACGTTAAATAAATATTATTCTGTCCCCTTATAAGATTAGCTGCATTTTGAATGTATCTCCAAAGTTCGTCTCGTCTATTAATTTCATTGGCATAAACTAAGGACTTCATATGTCCCCAAAAATAAAAATCTAGCGGGATGTACTCAGGACTTCTTAGTGGCCATTGAAAATCACTGCCTCTGCCAATCCATCGTGAAGGAAATACGTCATTAAGATGATTTCTAACAGCTAATGAAAAATGAGGTGGCGCTTCATCCTGCATAAACCACATTTTTCTTCTTACATCCAGTGACAGATCATCTAAAATATCAGAGTATCATCTAAGAGTATTTTCCAAAAAAAATAAATAAGAATCTCTATTTAAATTCGGAGGAAGAAAATAAGGCCCTAGTAGTTGGTCGCCTATAATGCCACACCAAATATTCAATTTAAACTCATGCTGAAAATGTCTAGCTTTAATAGCATGCGGGTTTTCTTCTTTCCAATAATGACTATTTCGCCAATTAAAAATCCCTCGCCTGGTAAAAGTTGCTTCGTCGGCGAACATAATATTCTTAATAAAGTGTCTTTCATTGCGATGTTTATTCAAAATACGTTGACAAAACTGTAACCGTCGTGGAAGATCTGTAGTAAGTAAATTTTGAACAGGAGTGAAGTGATAAGGATGGAGGTTCTTTCTTTTTAGAATTCTAACAATAAACGACTGACTTACTCCTGTTGCTGCTGATAGATGTCTTGAACTTATTTGAGGAATTTTCATCTACTCGAACCAAAAGTTCATTTTTTTGATTAGGTGTGATTTGTTTCGGTCGACCACCCCGATTTTTAGTGTGAAATGACCCAGTTTCACCTAAACTACGATAAAATCTTCTAAAAGTTTTGTGATTTGGTTGCCTTCTGTTTGCGTATAACATTCCATACCTTCTGGCTGCCGAGCGACCGCAAAAAATTTCTTGTGCGTATACGCAGATCATATCTCGCATTTCTTCATTAGTAAAATGATTGTGACGAGGCATTTCAATAAAAAAAAGTAATGATTACTTTTAAAAAATGCAACATTACACTACACTGTCACATCAAAAATAATTTACTCTGAACAAATGACATTTACCAACAACAATTATCTGACAGTCCAAAGCATACTTTTTATAAATGAAATAATATTTGAAATCCTTTTTTAAGACTCTAAGCAGTTCGACTGCGTTTTTATCGAAAACGGTTAAATTATATCATGTTTAAACAAGAGTACCAATTTTACGTAAAAATGATGTTTACGTCATATTTTCTAATAAAAATAACTAAAAAGTTTCATCAGAAAAAGTTTAGACTCAATTTGATCATTAGGAATGATCCACGTGGCGCCCTCTATGACAAAACGTAAAATTGTACATAAAATACTATTTCTTGTCTAAGATTATGCCTCTGTGCTAATTTTGATAGCAATTTATAAACATACAGGGAAACTTTTAGCAAAAAACGAAAATAAAAAATTAACTTTAACATCCTGTATCTTTTTTCTCAGCAACATTTTATTAAGGCATATTTGGCCCAATAGCCATATTTTGGTCCAAATAACCTGTCCTTAGTCTATGTCCCAATAGTTATGACTCACCCTGTATAGTATATTTATTTAGTAACTGTAAAATTTGTAAAACCCGCTAATAACCTTTAATGATTGATGCGGCAATTCTAAATAAAAAATATCGCTTACAGTTCTTGGAATAGTCGATTAATTATAAACGTATAATTTCATGAGTAAATTCGAATTAAGAGTTAAGTGTTCCCGTTTTCGAATACCAAATGCTTTCGGTAAATCTCAATTTCCAATTTTAAACTACCGCAAATTCTACAATTCGAACTCGTACGTCGAAGAATGACCAAAATTCCGTACGAGAAAATAAACTGGATTTTGTGGAGCAATGAGAGAAGAGTTTAGTCTTGAAATTTCTGTTAGGTTAGGTTTTGTTAGATCAGCTTATCGTAGTGAAAATCGTGCTTGATGTATTTTGCTACGTACTCTCTCCAGTGGGAGCTGAACATTTGTAATTCGGTTTGTTTATTTGTGGTCGATGATTTGTTGCAGTTTATTTTGCAAACATTCGGAATTTGCTACTAGACGGAATAATAAATTTAAATGCACTGAATTTGTACCGATTGGAAACGGCAAAAGTTGTGACTTTTGTAGTAAAAAAAAATTATATTATTTATGAAAATTCTCACTACCTACATGCTCATGTGTTCAGAATAAACGACGAACCTAAAACTAAACTTTGGCAAATATGTGCATATTTAATGCACATTATGCATATTTATTGAAAATACCTGGGAATTTGCATAATATAACAAAATACTGAATAAAATTCATTAAACTTAAATTTGTTTTTTCTACATATTTTATAAATATTGTAATAATGGCTGAAATAGCTGAAAAATTTTAATAATCATTTGTTTTAGTAATATTAAACATAACTAAAATAAGCAGTTTTTTGACTTCAATAAAACATAAATGGAGAAGGTTTGGTATTTAGTCATACGTAAACAGAAATAACAGACAGATCAATATTTTAGAACCGCGTTAAATCTAGTCTAAAAAGAAGAAATGGGAAAAAATATCAGGATTCGGTGTAACAAAAATATTTTCGGTCCTATTCCAAAAATTAAAACCAATAAAAAAATTTACACAAAAATTAAAATTTCCTTTTAGACCTTGTAAAACCTCTACATTTGACATCCAGGAAATGCTCCGCGCACAGAAGCGGAGACGATCAATCACTGACGCAATACACCGTGTCATTGAAATGGCCCACAGAAGAAACGGCAGCGATATTTTTGCAAAAAGCGGCATAATGGTCAAAAAGACTGACAGAACCATACCAGGATGGCACAGAAATCTTCTCCGTCGAACTCGACAATTTCACAGACTATGTATCTAGGTACAAGCCTCCGGAAACAAAATTTGTGCTTTGACCTATAAAAAAAATACCAGTTATAACAAAAAAAAGTATAGCCAATATTGGGGTCAATCTAGCAAATTTTTTTAAAAGGCACCCTAACTGAGCTTCAGTATAACAAATTGTAGGAAAGGATGTAGCGAATACAACAAATAATAATTATCAAAGTATAGAAAATTGAAAAATGAGCAGCTAAATGAAACCAAGAGGCTTAACTTATTTATCCCAAGACATTTTTGAAGTTATACTTCTATACGCACGGTCGGCGTTGGAAATTTGCATGAGAGTGAATCTGTAAAACCATTACATATGTAAGATAATGAGTAAGAGGGAGACAGAAGATATATTTTCTCTCTCTTCCTCTCTCGAGAAAAAAAAATGTTCCTTTTGTATATTTAATATTATATATATTATATATATATATAATATTGTATATCTATATATATATATATATATATATATATATATATATATTATATAATATTATATATTATAATATAATATGTATTATTATTAATATTTATGTGATATGTTTTGTATTATTTAAAATTAAACGTTTATAATTATTTTAGGCTTTTGTATTTCAAAATATTCACTGTTATACCGAGAACTGTCAATTTTGAAATCCGTTAGTGTCATGTCTAATTGGCAAATCCAGTTCGAATCCAAATTATGAATTTCTTTCTCATCACTCATGAGTACAAGAAACAAATTCGTTAAGGATTTCTGCTTAGTTAACGAGGCATGCCGTGGAATGCAAATTTTAGATTCCCCATGTCTCTATTAACATCTTTATCAACGTCTGGCTATGCCTTGCAATTTATAGAAGGCTCCAGATTAAAGCAGAAATCTGAATTTGTTTCGAAACTATTTTACCGATTTTTCTATCAGATGTCGCTATTGCGTCCATAACGAAGCCATTTTATTGTTGCTTCCTAATAAGACAGAGAAGATTATTTTTAACGTTAACAACGGCTATGAATAACTGTTCTGATGAGACGTATTAAGTCGAAATACGTATCAACAGATACATAGACGCTTTGAACGTGAAATCAAATCTTTTCTGTCTTTTTCGTTTTAAATAAAGGATTTTAAAATTGGAATTTTCATTTAAAATACCTGATTCCCTATATGAATGTAATAAGCAATAAATTTTAAGTTAGGTCCAAACCGAGGGTTCACTCTTTCAAATACAATTTTTTTGGCATCAAAAACGGACACCTACCATCACATTTGGATCAAACATGGACGTTTACCGATTTTTGTTCCAAAAGCGCACATCTGTATTTTCAAATAATAATTTCATATATTTCTGATATCAGAATGTCCACAAGATTACTTTTAGAGCCTTCACCAAAATTATAGGAAGTGAGATTTTTATAAAAAGAATAATAGCAACGGTGGTGCTTAGGAGGAATCAAAGTGACACAAGCTTGGAAATTCATAAAAAGTATAAGAAAAGAAAGAAAACATGAGGGAAATATAAACCTGATTCAAAATAAAAAGTGGGAAAAATATTACGAAACGCTATTAACAGAAAGTAGGCACGAATTTATGAAAAGACCTGACCATATCTCAATGACAGAAAACTCAGAGGTGCATAAGATAAACAAAGAAGAACTAAAAAAAGAATTGAAACAAATGAAAAATGGAAAAACACCCGGGCCTGGAGACATTCCCATCGAGTTGGTGAAACATGGACCGGATGCTCTTTTGGAAAGCTTAGTGAATATTTTTAATAAATGCTTAATTGAAGGCCAAACGATTCTAGACGATTGGAATTTGGCCCACATAAGCCCCATTTATAAAAAGGGAGACAGAAAAGAATGCGGAACTTATAGAGGCATTAGCGTAACTAGCTCGCTGGGAAGGTTATATGGTCGTATATTGAAAAGAAGAATAGAAGAGGAGTATAAAGAAATTGAAGAACAAAGCGGCTTCAGAGCAGGAAGATCGTGCGTGGACAACAGATTTACCCTTCAACAAGTAATTGAAAAACGAATAGCTCAAAACCTCCCTACGCATCTGGTATTTATAGATCTGAAGAAGGCTTATGATACAGTTCCTTTAAAACTCTTATTTAGTGTCTTGACGAAAACGGACCTTAGTAAAACATATCTAAAAGCAATACTGAACATCTATAAATGTCTTCAAAGCACTGTAAAAACAGGAAATACTTTCTCAAGGGTATTTACAGTAACGAAAGGAGTGAGACAAGGATGTTGTCTTTCCCCCACCCTATTCAAAATATATATCCAAGAAGCACTGCACCAGTGGAGACAATAATGTGCGGGAATGAGGTTGAAGCTTAACAACCATTATCTGACAATGCTGTTCTTTGCAGATGATCAAGTACTAATTGCAAGCTGTGAAGAAGATGCAGATTATATGCTTAGAAAGCTCAAAGATGAATACGAAAAATGGGGGATGAGTATATATGAGATATCTCATATATATGAGAATATGTCTAAAACAGAATATATGCATAGGCAGTGAAGACGAAGACCCGGATTTGGAAATTAGACAAATGAAAAGGTGCTACGAATACAAATATTTGGGAAGTATTATCTGCAGTAAAGGAACAATGGAACGAGATATAGACTTTAGAGTGCAACAAGGCAGAAAGAGTGTTCAAATTCTGAATTTGATACTTTGGTCCAACAAAGCTACTATGAGAACTAAAATGACTATCTACAAAGTAATTGTAGAGCCCATTCTTACATATGGAGCAGAATGTTGGCAAATGACAGTAAACGGAAAGAAAAACGTTGACACGGTTGAAATAGACTACCTGAGAAGATCTTGCCGTATATCAAGAGTAGAACGTATACCTAATTCTGAAATTAGAAGAAAAACAGATAGAGTACATACAACTTCTGAAAGAATAAAAACTAGACAGTTAATATGGTATGGACACGTACAGAGGATGGACGACAACAGATGGCAAAAAAGAGCTATGGAATATAATCCAAGTAATAGAAGGAAACGAGGAAGACCAGCCAAGTCTTGGAGACAAGGTGTTATGGAAACCATGAAAGACAGAGCCATTGATGAAGACACCTGGAGAGATAGAAAAAGATGGCGATCGAAATGCGGGAAACGGCAGAAGCTGTAGGATCCCCGCTTATATATATATATGTATATATATATATATATATATATATATATATATATATATATATATATGTATATATATATATATATATAAATATATATATATATATATATATAATAGCAGCTGTGTACAAAAAAATCAATTTATTTAAATTTTTCTTGCATGACACATGTCCTTTTTTATGAAGCCATTTATTTGTAGAGATCTCAAGTTTAGCATTAAAAGTTGACCTAATGCTTACAAAGCCTTATCTATTCAAATATTTGTCGAAAATAATCATGAGCTTGAAGAGTTTAGGCCTATTTAATACTTTTACGGAATCAATTATGTGGATAAAGTGCTTGAAGAGAAAATATAGCCTCAGTATATTTAAAATATGCAAGATATTTTTCAATGACAAGGAGACATGACACTAAGAATGATGTCAAAATTAACTTATCTATATTTTATTGTATAAGTGTAGTATATTATATTACATATTACATTGTATTATGTTATATTGTAGTATATTTAATTATTTTTTTTTATTCGTTTTAATAATTAACTGTAATAAATACAGTGTATTTTTTCCATTAAATTTTATTGTCAATTCGTAAGTAATCCTATAAGTTTGATAGAAAGTTGTCGACCTCAGAGCCATGTTTCCGACATGTTTGCTAAATCAAAACTGACGATCCATCATAGCGTTACATGTTCGAGGAAAACTAGAGAAAATACGAGTAGACGAGGTCAAGGCATAAAATGTATAACCGCGACTTAACTATCGATTTTTAGTGTTGCAGGCACCAAAAAACAGTTTGAATGTAATAAAAAGAAATAAGCTCGTAAAAAAAAACAGAAGAAGACCATACGATAAAAGAATATGTAAATTTGTTTACAACATTATAGGTCACAAAGTACGTCAAAACAGTACAATTTTTTTTGATAGAACATCCTAATTAAAGTAGTGGGTTTATTAAAATTTTGTTAACGAATGAAATGTAATATTCTACTAGACTTAATTTATAGAATATCGAGAGCTTATTGATTTCCAAAAGTATGAAATAAAAGATTTGTGTTGTTATTGTTTTCTTTTTACGTAAGCTCCATTCTATCTATATAAAAGGCTATGATGACAGTGACAGGTCACACTGTAATTCCGGTCAACTAAAGGTGCCATCTAGGTAAAAAATTTGAACTACCACATTTTAATCATATTTTGTTCCTAAAACGATACGTTTAATTGATAATACTGTATTAATTATATATTATTATAATTGAAGGGCTGAGTGAATAAAGGAGGTATGTAACAAAAAGTAAGTTTTTAGATATTTGACACCAAAGTTTTCATTGTAGAACTTTTTTATAGTTATTGGTTTTCAAATGCTGAACTAATCATACTGTTCCCATGAGTCGTGAAATTAATATAGAAGTTGAGAAAATTTTTAAATATCTGCTAACCAGACAAAAAAAAAAAGATGTGTACATACCTCTTTCTTCCACAAAGATTTCGTATATTTCATCTTTGTCATGATATTTATTGCAACCCTGCGTTGGTCGCATGGTTAAATGAACCACCATTAGTTGTAGGTGAACGTGAAGCTTACTTGTCATGTATATGACTTATTTTGACTTTTTATGAGTCAAAAAAACAAAAGGCATAACTATAATGATTAAAAAAAAAGAAAAAAAAAATTGTTTAATTTACTAATGTATATAATGATTTTTTTATCAAAGCTAAAAAGGCAATATTTTTAACAAAATACAAAAAGGAATAAAACATAAAATATAAAGTTTGCAGGAATGGCAAGTTTTGGGCCGCTCTTTTTTGCATATGTGGGTTAATGAGTTGTTGGCTAAAACTTTCAGATACTCACGTCTTGGTTGGCAGGAATCTAATACATTTGTCCCAAATATAATGTTTCCATTTACTCCAGCGATGTTTAGCATAGTAAAAAAACAGTCAATGGCCCCCTACATGTGATTCTTGCCACTGAATAAAGACTATTCAGTTGGTCCACTGAATCTACTCCCGATTTTGTTTGATTGTAAAAAGTAACTACTGCTGGTTTGCAAGCTTCACCACTTTCCTCGTCAATTTCGTCATATTCATGGAGGGTTGATAAAAGCAGGACATTCTTATTTTTTTTTGGGACGTACGAAACTAATAAATATTCACGACCAAAAGCAAATAAACTGCTACGAATTAGCCTTTCTTTAGTTGCAACAAATATTTCAGATTAATTACTATTTAACTGGGAATAAGCCACAATTAAAGGTTAAAATACGTTTATTGACGTTTCAATTTCCACTTCGGAAATCGTTCTCAAAATATTTTTTTTATTTAGTAAATAAATATATTTAGTAAATTAAACAAATTTTGTTTTTGTTACTTAGTGAAAAATTCTTCTAATAATTTAATTTTATCTGACTCATCTATATTGACAATTCAGACATACATTATACATTTTAAAGTAGACGACTTTAAAATGATATTGCCAATATTGTTGAGTTGCGTTCCTGGGACGACTTCACTTATAAGATAGTTCATTCGATTACATGAAATCAACTTTAACTTGAGAATATCCGTCAGAAAAGATCATAACATGTAATTCGTCTTTAAAAAGACAAATACATGCCATGATGACAGTAAAATTCTCCTGTTAGTGATTCCATAGTAAATTATGAGGGAAAAACCAGGAAAAAAAAAAACCTCATAATACTATCCCGACATGGTAAGTATTTGATCTTGCATTTAGTTTACCTTCAATAAATACCAAATTCCGATTTTATATGTTTGTTATTTAAAAAATATAAATGATGTATTCTCTATATGTTACTGACTTACCAATACTGGTATTTTCTTTTTAATAACTTCCTCTTTCAATATGGGTAACCAGATCCTACTACATTCTGCCGAGGAATTCGCGACACAATTGGTCTCATTTAGCATAATTAGAGCCGCTTCTTTGATTTTTCTCTTTTTACCATCAGTTTCTTTTAGGACTATATTTGAATCATTCCATTGAACCCTATGTTCATTATCCCATGCATGTTTACATATTTGAGATCTATCAAATTCTCTATTTTTAATATAGGATTGATGTTCACTTATTCTAACATTTAATGGCCTTGATGTTTCACCTAAATAAAACTGATCGCATTCACAAGGTATTTTATAAATGCAATTCTTTGTCCTTTCTTGTTCATTGTTAGGTTTAGTTTTGGACAAAATAGATCTCAACGTGTTTGTTGTTTTGAATGTTGTTGAAATGTTGAATTTATTTCCTATCCTTTTAAGCTTTTCCGATAATCCTTTTATATATGGTATTGTTATTTTCCTCGTATTATCCCTTGTATATGCTGTAGGATCTCGTTCTAAGTTGTTTTGTTCTATTCGATCGATTGTTGAAAATTCCTTATTTATAAACGATAAAGGATAATCATTTTTTAATAAAACAGATGTTAACAAATGTTTCTCCTCCAAGAACAAAACATAAGCAAAGAGGAACTAAAGTCTATAAGAACTTTAAAAAATGACGACTCCATAATCATCCTACCAGCAGACAAGGGGAATGCAACTGTGGTAATGGATAGAATTCAATATGAAAACAAAATTAAAGATCTAATAATAAACGGACCTTACACAAAATTAACAAAGGATCCAACAAAACCTTTGGAAAACAAAATATATAGAACTTTATTCAAGTTTAAAGATTGTTTACCCAGTTATCAGAGAAGATTAATTACACCTCATTACAGTAAGACCCCTCATTTTTATGGAGTACCGAAAGTTCATAAAACGAATATACCACTTAGACCCATTTGTAGTACCATGAATTCTCCTTGTAGTGAACTATCAAAATTTTTATTAAATATTTTAAAACCAATTGCAAATAAAAATGACACATTTATAAAAAATACACAACATTTTTTAAATAAATTATCAAATATTGAATTTAATTCAAATAATACTTTAGTAAGTTTTGACATAAATAGTTTATTTACGAATGTGCCATTAGATAAGACTTTAAATATAGTCAAGACAAAATTAGAGAGTGATGATACATTGGCAACTAGAACAAGACTAAATATATCAGCTATAATGGAGTTAATAACAGTATGTACTGATAATACATATTTTCAACTAAATAATGAATTCTATAAACAAAGTTTTGGACTAGCAATGGGCTCTAGTTTATCTCCATTATTAGCCGATATATTTATGGAAGATTTTGAAACAAATATTATTTCTAAACAAAATTTAAAACCCTCAGTATGGTGGAGATATGTAGATGATGTGTTCTCAATATGGCCTCATGGATCAGAGTTGTTGGACACATTCCTAAATGATATAAACGATAAAGAAGAGACAATAACATTTACCATGGAAAAGGAATATAATAACACATTACCTTTTCTGGATGTTTTAATCTCTAAGAACGATACTGGATACGAAACTCAGGTGTATAGAAAACCAACACACACCAACAGATATTTAAATTTCAAATCAAATCACAATATTAATATTAAAAAGGGAATCATTAAATCCTTATATGATAGAGCCAAAATTACTTGTTCTAACGAAAATTCGTTCTTGGAGGAGAAACATTTGTTAACATCTGTTTTATTAAAAAATGATTATCCTTTATCGTTTATAAATAAGGAATTTTCAACAATCGATCGAATAGAACAAAACAACTTAGAACGAGATCCTACAGCATATACAAGGGATAATACGAGGAAAATAACAATACCATATATAAAAGGATTATCGGAAAAGCTTAAAAGGATAGGAAATAAATTCAACATTTCAACAACATTCAAAACAACAAACACGTTGAGATCTATTTTGTCCAAAACTAAACCTAACAATGAACAAGAAAGGACAAAGAATTGCATTTATAAAATACCTTGTGAATGCGATCAGTTTTATTTAGGTGAAACATCAAGGCCATTAAATGTTAGAATAAGTGAACATCAATCCTATATTAAAAATAGAGAATTTGATAGATCTCAAATATGTAAACATGCATGGGATAATGAACATAGGGTTCAATGGAATGATTCAAATATAGTCCTAAAAGAAACTGATGGTAAAAAGAGAAAAATCAAAGAAGCGGCTCTAATTATGCTAAATGAGACCAATTGTGTCGCGAATTCCTCGGCAGAATGTAGTAGGATCTGGTTACCCATATTGAAAGAGGAAGTTATTAAAAAGAAAATACCAGTATTGGTAAGTCAGTAACATATAGAGAATACATCATTTATATTTTTTAAATAACAAACATATAAAATCGGAATTTGGTATTTATTGAAGGTAAACTAAATGCAAGATCAAATACTTACCATGTCGGGATAGTATTATGAGGTTTTTTTTTCCTGGTTTTTCCCTCATAATTTACTATGGAATCACTAACAGGAGAATTTTACTGTCATCATGGCATGTATTTGTCTTTTTAAAGACGAATTACATGTTATGATCTTTTCTGACGGATATTCTCAAGTTAAAGTTGATTTCATGTAATCGAATGAACTATCTTATAAGTGAAGTCGTCCCAGGAACGCAACTCAACAATATTGGCAATATCATTTTAAAGTCGTCTACTTTAAAATGTATAATGTATGTCTGAATTGTCAATATAGATGAGTCAGATAAAATTAAATTATTAGAAGAATTTTTCACTAAGTAACAAAAACAAAATTTGTTTAATTTACTAATGTTTGTATTTTGAGAACGATTTCCGAAGTGGAAATTGAAACGTCAATAAACGTATTTTAACCTTTAATTGTGGCTTATTCCCAGTTAAATAGTAATTAATTTAAAATGCCACAAGAAAATAGCTTCAGAACAATATTAAAATATTTAAGAAATTTCACGTTTATTTTTTCTAATTGTCCCAACTAAAGTTATTTTTTTCTTTTTTAATTCTTTGGCCAAAGGAACTTACGTGAACCAGTTATCATAGGTTAAATTTCGCCCTGAATTCATAATGGGTTCACACAATCATTTCTGGCTGGACTGTTGTAAATACAAAATGGACCATCAGGCTGCTTTCCTGCGTAAATCTCCATTTTCACACTATAAAATACACGACTCTCAGGCAAGGTAAATATTTTTATCCCGTATTTTTGTTTGGTTTACTCGGGATATATTGCCTGAAGCTTCACCTTTCACGGAAACCCTCCAGCATTTCGTCAATAGTACAGTTCTCACCAGTCACCAGGCGTGTAGCAGGCTTGGCACCTTTCTATAAATTTCTCAAATATATTTCTTATTGGAGCTAGCTTATCAATTAATTTGCGTTTAGCTCTTGTGTGAATATTATCAAAACGTAGTGCTCGAAGCAATAAATAGAAACGTTTCAGGGGCATTACCATTTTGAATAACTCTGGTGCTGTAGAAACGTTGCTCCATAGGTCATTTAGGTTGGTATATCGGGATTTCAAAACTCCTGCCATGTACAACAATCCAAACACTGCTTTTATTTCGTCATAGTCAGTATCTAAATCATCTCGTTCGCGTGTATAGTTGCCTCTAATTTTCTCTAGGTACAAATTTGTGCACGTCACAATTTCTTCAATGATATCATGTGTTATGAACAGGTTCCAACTTTCAAAACGTTGAAATAGTATTTGTCGTATCATCGGCCGAAAACTCTAAGCCTGTCTCATAATTATAACTGACTTCTACTGAATCAGTGTCGCTTTCTTCATCGTCCAAATTTTGCTCTTGCGTCTGTTCAAGTAACAAATCCTCTTGATCCAATTCTTCATATATTTTTAACAGTCTGGCCTCTTCTTTAGGATCCATTACACAATAATATTTTAAAGTTATATGATTTAAAACACAAAGTCAATAAAAACGCCCAACAAAAATTGCTCTGTGGCTTTCCAAAATCGTCACGTCGTTAGTCGCGGGTGAGCTAATCGCTCATTTCTCGACATCTGCGTGTAATCAATACTTGGAATAGACTAAAGGTTGCTCGATCACAATTCTGCATAGAACATTCTATACACAATAGTAATAGGAAGGATTACATAAGCGCAGTTGCCAATGTGAGTAAAATTGTGAAAAATGTTAAGAAAAAAGTAAAATAGTGAGCGTTGCGCTCACCATGCGACCAACGCAGGGTTAAGTTTATTCATTATTTTCACGCAAAATAAGCTCATATAACCACATGTATTGAGTTGATGTGTTAAGTTATCAATTTTCTCTTTTGAGAGTGCACCGGTTTTCCTCTAAAGTTCTGGAATGTCAAAATCTTCGGAAAGTGCGAAGGGCTTTTTCAAATTTTTAAGAATATTGACTTCTTTAAAAGAAGTACCATAATCGAAACTCTTCTTGAATGGTTATGACTCATAGGTATCCACACGGATCCATTTAATGCCATCACGGAAATATACTTTTTCATTTAGAACATCTTTTTTTCTATTCATCAGTTGCATTTTAGTTAGAAGGTTCTCGGCGTCTTTGAAATGATGTTGCATATTAATAACCATATTATTCTCATTATTGACAGAGGCAATAATTTCACAGTATTATTGTTCACAAATAGTTTAATGTTTCCTTAATCTTTTTTTAATTAGGCGAAAATCCCGGTCTGAATCCAAGTAGGAATGACCTACTTCTGAAAACTTATGGTCGATTATTTGGAATATTCCTTTTTATATAAGATACTTATAAACACACACCATTAGGATTTTTGTTCTGCCCTGCACACGAATCTGTCCAAATAATTAAGAGATTTTTTGTTTAAGTGCCAGTTCAACTTCAATGGTTCTTAAAAGACAACTAGCGCTCTCACTACTACTCTTGCATGCTTGGTCTATAGTGCATGTACAAAAAATTGTTTTATCAACTTCTTTAGTTATAATTTGTATGCCTAAATTATAGCACCATATTTGGTGGAGGTAAAATGCTTTAGAAATACTGAGTCTAGGCAACGGTATCGTTTACTGGAGGTCGAATGTCATATATGCAACACCATCTTTATTTTTGGCTAGTTTCTTGTCATTATTCTGAGCCGCAAACGCTGTTTTATAATTTTCAATAAGGTCCTCATTTGCAGCACTAGAATCGCAACTGCTGCAAGTGTCACTTTTTGGGTGTTTAAACGATAAGTTGAATTCATTTTTAAAAAATATTGCCGTACGTGCATTCTTTAACTTTGAATCGATTTTGGACTTTGTCTGCATTACATGTATTAATATAAAATTTATGTATAATAGAGAGCGATAAAAGCGGAGACAGATATTTCTTATGGATATTATTGCAGTTTTTTGAATAATGAGATAATTCTGAAGGAAACCTTGAAATATGCTGGATTATATAACCTACAACATCATCTTGAATTTTATTGGGTCTATTTTTGTGTCTTTCTCTTTTCTCTGGTAGAGGTGCGTTTAGTGTGACGTTTCTCAATGGAGACTTTAAGAAAACTGAGTGGTGTGTAGACTCGGGAGCTAGCGTTCAGTTAACGCGAAATAAAGACTGGATTAATAATAAAAGAGTAAGTGATGCATGTGATATTATAGTTGGTAACAAGAATATAGCCAAAGTAAAGTGTTCAGGTGATTTGAATTTAACAACTGTTGTAGGTGAGAATAATTTTAATATTCTAGTTCAAAATGCCCTTGGTATTCCAGAGCTTACAACTAACCTTTTATCTGTCAGCAAATTAATAGAGAAAGGAAATTCAACTAAATTTGAAAATCATTGTTGCAAACTATTTAACAAAAATTCTGAACTAATCGCAAAGGCTGACTTGATAAATGTTGTGTACAAATTGAATCTTAAGGTTAATAAAGATTTTGAAAATTGTTTATTTGTCAATGGCATAAAAGGTTTGGCCATATAAAAAGTGATTATTTAAATAAAATGAAAGATGGAATAGTAGATGGAATGAATATGACTGGGGAAATTGACATTAAAAAACAAAACTGTATAGTATGTTGTAAAGGCAAACAAACACGATTAACATTTCCACAGCAAGGTCACAGGGCCAGTAGTTTATTGAAGATTATACACACTGATGTATGTGGACCTATGGAGAACAGATCATTAGGTGGCTCCAAATATTTTGTTACTTTCCAAGACGATTTTGGTAAAATGATTTTCATTTATTTTATTAAAATAAAAGGTGAAGTTTTTAATTGTTTTAAGAATTTTACAAGTATGGCTGAAAACCAGAAGGGAGTTCATATAAAAATTCTGCGAAGTGACAATAGTGGAGAATTTTGTTGAAAAGAATTTGAAAGATATTTTAGTGTAAATGGTATTATACGTAAAAAAACCAATCCCTACACTCCTGAATGAAATGGAGTATCTGAATGTTTGAATATGACAATTGTAGAAAAGGCAAATTGTCTTTTGTTTTATGCCAATCTTAAGAATGTTTTTTGGGCTGAAGCTGTATACACAGCTGTTTACTTAAAAAATAGATCTTTGGCTTCTAGTTTAAACAAAACACCGTTTGAAATATGGACAGATAGTAAACCTGATGTTAGTGGCCTTCGAATATTTGGCAGTAATGTGATGATACATGTTTCAAAAGAAAAAAGGTCAAAGTGGGAGAAAAAGACTTTTTTCACATTTTCGTAGGGTATGTTGAAAATACAAAAGGATACAGGATGTATAATTCAACCACCAAAGAAATTATAGTAAGCAGAGATGTACAAATTATAGAAGACACAAAAAAGTTTGAAGTGATTCATCTTAATTTAAAAGATGAACATGAGGCAAAGGAAACTCTAGTTTCAGTGGGGGATCAAAACAAAGATAATGTTGAAACTTAGTCTAAAGATAATGATAATATTTTTAGTGACAAAGAATGTAGCTACTATGAAGAAGTTAACTTAAGTGATAAAGACTTTGAAGTGCTCAATTTACCTGAAACATTACAAGAAGTACACAGAAAGTCAGAACGAGTAAGAAAAAGAAAATACAGTGAATATGTTACATATATGTGTGCCGATACAAGTGACATAGATGATGTGCCGTTAACAGTCTCGGAGGCATTACAGCGCCCTGATGGAGCAAAGTGGAGAGAAGCCATGGTGGATGAAATCCAATCTTTCCGTGACAACAATGCATGGGATGAAAATGGTACTGTAACTGATAATACGTGTGAGTTTAAGTTAAAGTGTAATAGCAAAAATAAAGTTATATATGGCGCAAGATTAGTGGCTAGGGGTTTTAATAAAAGAGAATATATAGACTACACATAAACTTTTGCTTCAGTAATAAGACATTCTTCTTTAAGGTTGCTTTTTTTACATTATGTAAAATAATGTTTGGATATTACTTATTTAGATGTTATAACAGCATTTTCTAAATGGTAATTTGAAAGAGCAAATATACATTCAATCACCAGAGGGTTTTGATTTAGCAGGTTAGCAAGGTTTTGTAGATGCTGATTGGGCAAGCAATACATTAGATCGAAGATCCTTTACTGGATATGTATTTAAACTTTGTGGCTCTGAAATATCTTGGCAAAGTGCAAAACAGTAGCTTTATCTAGCTCCGATGCAGAATATATGGCCTTGTCAGCTAAGTGATTGCTAAGTGATTTAATTGAAAAAACTGAATGTATTACTTTATTTAATGATAATCAAAATGCATTAAACCTATCAGCAAATCCTATTTATCATAAAAGAAGTAAGCATATTAATATAAGAAATGATTTTTTGAGAGACCCAATATCTGACACGATCATTAATGTAAAATACATGCCTACTATAATGTTATGTCAGCTAAAGGTTTAGTTGCTGAAAAACTGCACAGTTTATTAAAACTGTTAGATATAGGTAAACTACAAATTTTGTTTTATTGAAGTGGGGGAGTTGAAATATTGATATCAACTAAACAAAATTTAAATATTAGAGCTATATGTCATTTACAGTAAGTTAAGGTTGGTACAATGTAAACTGTCAATTGTATTTACTTTTGGAACCAAATAAAGTCAGTCTTAACAGTATACTATACTCGTTGGTTTCATTTAAAAGTTTTAACAATAGAAATGCCAGTAACCGTGTACAATATTACATATGCAGTACATATTATTTCGACTACATTAATAATTTCTTTGTTTCGTCAAAAATGTGTTTGCCACATATTTCTTTAAATGGATTCGTATAGCTCATATTGAAAAAAAATTATTTTTCTTAAGGGGTAATTTGGTGTGCAACGCTGTTATAAACCACTTGTAACAGCCTTTTGTGGATAATAAATGGACTGTTGAAAAGTCAGTTACGTTTTAATTCTCCAGATTTTATTTCCAGATAACACAAGAACTTTATACAATGATTGCCGTTTAGTAACCGAGATGTTAATCCCGATGTAGGTTAAGTTATGAGTTCCGAGATAAAGCAAATTTATTTAAAACTTATAATATCATTTTATTTCAATTTAAAAAAAATACGAAAAGTGAAGAATATTAAAATTTATAAGAATGATACCTGTTTCACAGATTCATACAAATTATTGTTAAATCCATGAAAAAGTTATATTAGGGTAAAGGCTACAGTGATTGGCCACTTAAGCATTGGAGTTTTGCATTGGATAAATGTGTAAGGCACTAATTTTTATTGAAAACCATATATTTAAATAATACATTGAACACTAGACTAAAGTAATCTCTTTATAACTTAGTATGAAAATATTTATTGTTAAAAAATTTTTAAGATTTATAAAAATAAGTTTAATTCTTGAAGAAGAAAATTTTACAATGATTGGCGTAATTCGTATAATAATTATTGGCATAGTAAAGTAGATAGTGAGTGGGTCAGATAGCCAAGCGGATAAGGCGGCCGACTCGTCTGTCGAATGGTTAAGTGGGTGTGCGTTCAAACCCTGACTCAGTGTACAGAAAAATAAAAAAGGCTAACGGAGCAGTTCTAAAACGAATCTGCAGCTTAGACTACAATATGCTGGTGTCTGATCGGCCTATGGTGGAGCAGTACGGCAAGGGCTTGCGTCTCGGTAATACTCCTCCATACATCCCTACCGAGAAGGAGTGGCGCCTAATATACCGGCGTATATATATATATATATATGTATATATATATATATATATATATATGTATATATATATATATATATATATATATATATATATATATATAAATATATAATATATATATATATATATATATATATATATATATATATATATATATATATAAATATATATATACAGTGTGGAAACCACTTATGGAATAAATAAAATTGTTTGTGTAATCATTAGTTTAACACATTATTTTTAAAAAATTTTTGCCTCCAATCACTTTTTTTAAAAAACAGTTTTTATTGAGTTACAGCCCTTTTCATTAACCTTTAAAAAATAACGTGCAACTAAATAAATGGCTTAAATGAATTAACAAGTACAAAAAATGTCTATAACCTCTATAAATATGATATTACAATAAATGTTCAAAATGACCCCATTTTATTTAATACACATTCGGTATCGTTTTAATAAGAAAAACCGAATGCGCTAAAAAATTATATTTTTTGACGAAATTGATTTGCAGCTTCAATTATTCTAACCCTCAATTGTTGTTCGTCCTCTATTGTTACAGAATACACTTTCTCTTTCATAAACACCCAAAAGCAAAAGTCCGGTTAAGACCTGGACTTCTGGGTGGCCAAGAAATAGGTGCGTCACGACCCCTTTCAATCTACCGACCAGGATACTACCTGCAAAGGTATTCCTGGACTTCATTACTGTAGATGTGGTGGAGCGCCATCTTGTAGAAACTACATATTTTGCCTTATTGCAATATTCACTTCTTCCAAATACTCTTGTAAATCGTTTGTTAAGAACTGTAAATAATTATCACCATTTAAATTGGTGGGAAGAAATACTGGGCCTATTAGATTGTTATCCACAATTCCTGCCCAAACATTAACTTTGAAAGTCCTTTGGTGATGAATCGTTTTTTTTGGCGTGACAATTTTCGTCGGCCCAAATGTGCTCGTTTTGATGGTTTGTTATTTCATTTATACTGAAGGTAGCTTGATCGGTAAACAAAATATTTATAATAAAATTAACATTTCGAGTGTTTTTCATTAACAATCAATCGCAAAATCCAATCCTTTTAGGATAATCTTCAACCAATAAATCTTGAACCGTTGTTCACTGATAGGGTTTAAGCAGCTGATCCTTCAAACACCTCCAAAGCCTTACGTGAGGAACATTTAGTTGAGCAGCTATTACCCTTGTACTTGTTCCAGGGACTCCTTCAATGATTTCTCAAATGTCGTCATCAGTTGCATCCATTATTGGACGACCACTATTGCCAGCAACTTGCGGTTGGAATGTACCTGTTTCCCGTAAACGACGATCAATGGTCAGAAATAATCTTCTATAAGGTGTGTTATGATTGGGGTATTTTACTGCATAACGCCTTGCGGCTGTGCACTATTTCCTTGACATTCACCTACAATATTCCCGATAGTTTATTGAAATCATAATTTAATCTGATCCAACATATATCTATATAAAAGTAAAATATCGTTTTACGCTGATGACACAAAAATATATGCCAATCCAATCACAAACCAGCTAACACTCCAAATGGACTTGGACTTTATTTTAACTTGGTGTTCCCAGTGATTACTACCCTTAAACTCCGGAAAATGTGTAGTGCTTCGAATTGGTAAAAATAACCCACTTGTGCCGTACTTTGTTAACGGGCAGCCATTAGATTCAGTGTTTTCGTATAACGATCTTGGTGTTATCATAAACAGCAGCCTAACTTGGTCCGACCATATTACCTCTATTTGTAAACGTGCAAACTCCAGACTGTATCTTATTCGGAGGTGTTTTTCGAGAGTTTCAATGCAATCATTCTGTAAACTTTACACTCTTTACGTAAGACCCATACTTGAATACGCTGGACCAACGTGGTATCCTAATCTGGTTCGAGACAAGACTATGTTGGAAAACGTCCAAAGAAAAGCCACCCGAATTTCTTTGGGACCGAGAAGACCTTCCTATGCAGAAAGACTTAGTATGGCCAACCTAACTTCCTTTGAACTTCGCCGACAACGTGGAGACTTAATTACAACTTTTAAAATATTAAAATTCAATTTTGGAAATCACGATGAAATTTTTATCATTAATCAAGATGAACGTCTCAGAGGTCATCAGTTCAAACTGAAGAAAGAAAATTTTCTACAAGATCAAGGCAGAACTTTTTACCAAATAGAGTTTTTGAGTGCTGGAATAACCTTAACAATAACATTGTCTCTGATCCCTCTACCAATTCGTTCAAAAACAGACTTGACCGTTTTACATTATAGTTAAAATATTGTTTTTCTTTTAAACCAAAAATTGTAATTTTATTTCTTTTATTTGTAATTTTTGTTTTTTTTTACTAGTAGGTTATTAATGAAATTTCTTTGTTTTTGGGCATAATAGGGACTTAGTTCCTCTGCCCTCGCTTATGTATAATAATAATAATAATAATAATAATAACTTACCCAAAATTAAATGCATATCTGCCATTTCCTGAAATGTGTAGGTTATTGTAATATAAAAATTTTTAATATTAATCTTATTCACACAATAAATGATAGCTTCAAATTATTGACTTTTATTGATGAAACTGTTTGTAATTATTGTATCTGTAGAAACTAATTGTAATTTTATGGCCAACTTTGATTTGAACGTACTCAAAAGTTTGGGGGGATTTAGGGCTGCACACTCCTTAAAATGTTTCTGTGCGCTTAGATTTTGTTGTTTCTTTTGTATGAAAAATGATTTCAGAACAAGAAAGTAACGTGTCCATTTTTATTACAAAATGTCAAGTAGTTTCAGAGATGCATTATGCAAAAAATAATTTTTATTTTGTAACTTCAAAGGGCTGTAACTTTTTTTGTGTACACTTTTGTAATAAGGTAAGTTGGATTCAATTAATTTATTTTTGTCACTGGAATCTGTGTTTTAATTTATGACATACCTTTTTGAAACACCCTGTATTAACCTGCGTAAACAGTTAATTCTAATAAAAAAAAAGGGTTAAAATCTGAAATAAAAACGAATTAAAAAAATGTAAAAATAGAAATATTTTATTCATTTTAATCATTGAATTTAAAAATATTTATCAAATCCAATTTCAAGGCCATTTTACGTGTTTACAGTAAACGTATTTCACGTGTTACCAACTGTGACTCAGATACAAAATAGTTGATTGTAAAATACTTTATATACAAGAGTAATGTCCAGCATTGTGTTCTAAAAATGTATAAGTAACAATTCTTTTCAATATTTACCCATATAAAAGAGAAGTCTTGTTCCAATATCTCCAACTGCTAGAGCAAATGCATTTCCATTTGTCGCCCATTCGACGTTACCTTTGCAGTTTGTAGAAAGAAATGCACTTCCATTGAAATTGAAATACAGATATTTTACCAAAAGTGTTTGTAATAAAGCAGAAAACATATTCAAATATATACAATGGAGTATAAATTTGACATGCGATATTTTTACCTTAGAGAATTTCCTGTACATAAATTGTTTTCCTGAATTACTTCTTTAATGTTTTTCATTATATATATATATATATATATATATATATATATATATATATATATATATATATATATGTAAATATATATATATATGTATATATATATATATATATATATATATATATATATATATATTATGAGTCTCCAATTTAAGAATTTGAATATGCAGGCATATGTACCATCTGTGAATAAGTCGATAAATCAAAAATATAAACTTTTTCCAGTATGGCCATTTTAAACGTTTTAATAGTTTTGAAGAATAAAAAATGTAAGTTCAATTTTGTTTTTATAGAAATTGGTGGGTAATCATGCAACGAATAACGTACATAAATTATGAGCTGTGAGTATATCACTTACGCTTAAAAAAATCTCACTTACCAACTGATCCACGCCAAATTTATGTTTATATTGAGTTACCGACTTATTGTACTTACTGTACATAAATTCTAGGACAAAAAAATAAACATTTTTTTATACTTTATTTCTTTATAACACGCTACATCAACTTTACAGCCTAGCCCGATAGGGTGTAAAGGATTTTTAAATAAATTTTTTGTAGTAATACTGTATTAATTATATATTATTATAATTAAAAATTAATTTTAATAATATTTTAAGGTAGAATTTATTAAAAAACAATGTAAATGTTTACGGTATTTTAGATTTAAAACCAAGCGCCATCTAGGAAAGAAAATCTGAACTACTTAAATCTGATATTCCATTCATATTTTGTTCTTGAAATTATACGTTCACGTACGAAATAGATATTAATTACATAGATAATTAATAATACGAATATTTATTATTATTTTTTTCGCAAAATTGACAATCTTGGTTGCTCTAATTTAAAGAGTTTATTTTGCAAACTAATTTATGTTAGTTTATATTCATTTGGTTTATATACAAGAAGGTACATGCTGGTTTTTTACGTAGCTCGATTTCATAAGACGTCATTTAATTTTTTTTAAACTTTTTTATAACAATTCGAGAAATACCGGATCGACTTAGGCAATTTTGATTTTAAAATATTTGTATAAATCTGAATATTTCAATCATATTTTGTTTTGAAACGATACAATTGATTTATTGCCAACAATTTTGATTAATGACGATGATGACGATGATATGACATTATACCTCACGTCACTGGTTTATAAATTTATAAGGAAATATTTATTAAATATATTTATTTAATAAAGAAATCACATTGTTTTTAAAGAAATAAAGGCTTTAGAAAATTTATAAAATAATATATATTGCCTTTAATTGATTTAGAGCGTGTTTATCACATCTACATATTTCATAATGACATTGCTTTGTTGTATCAAATTGATAGGCTAATTTATTCACTTTTTTTTATTTATTTTAGTATTTTTTTTGGTCAATAAATAGACTTTCTTTGGAATCTTTTTATCCTAATTAGATATGTGTTTACATGCATTTTATTGTTATTTATATAATAACCTAACCTAACATGTTTGTTTACAAACAACTGTACGAAAAGAATAGCTGACACTATTTTGTGATTAAAAGTCGTATTGATGATTTAAATAGTTTTTTAGTGTTTTGTGGTGGGTTAAGAATATATCGTCGGATCGTGACGTATCATACATAATTGGAAAAGAGAGAGGGTAGCGAATACTTTAATACAGAAAAAACACATATGACAGCAATGCCAAAAGGGTATTATATCATATCTCCGTTGTTATTGGTCCAATTGGAGTGTGTAATGTGTAAAATGGAAGGTAAGGTAATAACAAATATATTAAGATAGAAATAACAAATAAGGCAGCTACCAAAAGGGCACTACACAGTATCTTCAATATTAATGAACGTATAGCGATATAGGAGATATCATAGGACACTATGAATAAAAATATACTTACTATAGGACAAATTTTGATTTATTGACTTTAAGAAGGCCACTGGCTGAGTACAAAATAAACAACTGACCTCATCCTAACATACGACATAGTAAAAGGGGGGATATAACGAATATATTAAGACAGAAAAAACAAACAAGGTAACTACCAAAAGAACGTTACACAGAATTTCGTTATTAATGAACGTTTATTAATATACGAGATATTACATGACACTGTGGATGATAATAGACACACTAGTAAACTAATAAACTGTAAAATTAAACATGAGTTTTAGAAGCATTCAACAAATTTCGCAATAATTTAAATTAAGTAACAGCCAATGCCTTGGTCAATATACATACAAAGTACAATTTTAAGAGTAATGGAGACGTGACACAGCTTTGTCGAATACCTCTTTGCATATGGATGCTTTTAGTAGTTTGGTTAGAATATTTTAAGGTCACTTCTTGGTTCCAATTTATCAAAAGCCTAGTAGTCGATAAAACAGAGATATATTTTTTTCTGGTGATCAAGGCATTTTTGAATGAGTGTTTAAGTCGCAAACAGTGCCTCTCGTGTTCCCAAATCTCAAAGTTCTAAATCCGAACTGAGAGTCCCTTATGTCTATTTTACATTTTTTATAAATTCGATTCTATATGATCTTTAAGAATATTTTAAGTAAGTGACTTTGTTATAATTACGAATTCTGAGTTAAGCCATTTTTTATTATATATATTATATAATGTCTTCTATTTTCAAGTATATCTTCTAATTGAAAAACATCACTAACACAGTAAATATTATTTAGTTTTTGTCTTCTAAAAAGTGCTTTTTGTTACATGACATTTTGCATTTACGACAAAGATATATAGAGGAAACGTGGGTACACTGAGACGAAAAAATTTATGTCTTTATATTTTTTTTTTCAAACTGTTTTTATTTACTAAAGTATGGCGAAAAGACATAACTAGGTTAATTGGTAATACGTATGAATAATTAAAGTACCAAAAATATGGTACAGAAAAAAGTTTAACTCAAACAAAATAATAGGTGCAATTGTCTCACTGTACCCTTCTTTGGGGGAACAGTAAGGCAACAATATCTTTTTGATTTATTATTGTTCAAACTAATAGACAGTCTTCTCAAATCGAAATTTATTGCTGTTTTTTAGACTTGTTACCAAAAGAGAAGAAAACCACATTTTGGATCACTCATTCATACTTTAAGAAATAGTATCAGTTACTAAAATAACAAAAAAATGACGCCCTCTGGTAACATGCAATTCTTTTAACATTTTAACAATTTGACCTGCAGAAATAGTACAAATGTCCGTAGCATTAGGAAATACAAAACATTTATTGTTTTATCAACTTTTTCTAATAAAGATAAATTTTTTAACTGTTTTATTTTTGGCATAATAATCAAGTCTAACCAATATGAAATCTTTGACTTAAATCCTTCAAACTATGACTGGGTCAACTGTTAAATTGGTAAAATCTTCTTCGTTATCATCCGAATTTTCAATGCCCATTTAACTATCTGAATCGTAAAATGAAAATTTTGAAAAAAAAGGGTCATCAGATTCTACCATTTTTTCCTCTTTGGAATTATTAACCTTTGACAATATATTTACTCTAACAGTTTCAATCGCCGTCTTTTTTATTCTAATTTTTTGTAGCTCGTCTTTCTCTAGTGTATCTGTAGCGATCATTGTCTTTCCCGTTCTTCTCGTTTTGCGTATTGCTGGTACGTTGGCTTTCTTTGGATATCTTCGTATTTTCACATGACTCACAAATTGTAGTTTCATATCCTTTTCTGGTGTCTTATTCCTTTGTTCGTCAAGTTGGTGAAACTGAATTTCACTAGTAGAAATAGACGGTAATTCTTCCAACGATTCTGGGGGAGGTGGTCTATGCGTCATATGACTCATAGAAAATCTCCTTCGTTAAAGACATGCCGATCAAATGAAAAAATGCCTGTCTTCTTGAAAGCTGCAGCTATGTTTGCAGGGGTCATTGCTCAGGCATAGGCCACTCCTATAAATGATGAAACATGATATATAGTTGCTGGTGTTGCTGGATTAGCATTATGCCACGAACGTAAGGCTTCATTGTAAATGATATGAAAAGGTTTTAGAAGATCTACATCAAGCGGCTGTAATTTGTGTGTACAAAGATTAGGAACTATCACGATTGTAACACATTCTCTTTGTACAAATTAATTCCTTCTATTGAGATGTGATTCTCATGATTGTCCATTAGTAAGAGCGAAGGGTTTTCTTTCGAACTTAAAGTGTATTTGATAAAATTCTTCAATACTTCTATAAAGCACTGTGTGTTTATCCAGCCTGCTTTCGTAGCGAGTCCTAAGGTGCCCGGAGGAGCTCCTATCAACAAATGACTTTTAAAATGCACCCGTGGAAATACCATCACAGGTGGCACTGCACTCCCACAGACGTTTACGATGCAGCACGTTGTAACTAATTTTCCTCTTTTGCCACTTTAAATTGTCGAAATTTTTTGGGCTAGAACCTTAGCTGAACTTTTGCGACTGTCAAAGTCCCCGTTTCATCTAGGTTATAAATTCTCAATCCATTTGAGAAATTTTTGTGCCTTGTTAAAGCATTTTCTAGTTTTTAAAAAAATAATTTTACATTATCAGGATTAAATCCTGCTGCCCTAGCTAAACTACAATCTTTGGGGGCTCGTAGGCTCAAATTTGGATGCCGTTTTTGAAATCCTTTCAAAACCAATCTATTGATGCTTAGCCTGACTGTTCCCAATTGCCCGGTAGGTTAATATTATTAGCTTTGGCCAAACCATAGGTTAACTTACGACAGTTGGTTACAGTTAGCCCATAAAACATCTTTAAGCAAGTCACAATTTATTGAACAAGAACTTCTTCTGTGGCAAAAAAAATAATTTAACTTTGTAGTTAGACTCATCCTACAAGTAGGGTCTTTGTTGTATTTTTTTACATATCTGCTTAAAGTTTGGAAGCTTAAGTTTGTTTCCCTGGCAGCACAGCGTCTTTTTATACCATTTGTAACTAAAAGTACCGCCTCCCTCATTTGTTTGTCCGTGAACAGAACAACGGTTTTTGCAGTTTCCTTGGGACGCATTATACTGCAAATAAATAGTGACTAGTTTAGTTAGTTTAATTTTTTACCAAAAGAAAAATAACATAATTTTAAATAGTGAGAGAACTTATAAAATGTCCCACTGTACCCGCATATGAAATGTCTCACTGTACCCACATCACAATTTTTTCAGTTAAACGACTTAAAAATGTTTCTGAAACTAATGCGTGAGAAAATAACATGCTTTAAACTTACCTTAAATACATAAATATCGGTTACTATCAACACCACAATTTTATTGTTAATAGTTTTTTCCATACAAACAACAATTACTTTGACAATGACTGAACAGTTGACATCAACTAAGAACAAAATGCTTCAAACTGTCACTGCTTCTAAAAGATCAATGTCATAGTCATACCGCCAACTTAGTTTTTTTTTAGTGGTGCCAACAATCGAAATTCAATTTACCAAATATTGGCAAAACCCCAACCAAAACAATGAAGCATCGATATCCAGTGCAACAAATATATCCTTGCAACCATCCAATGACACAAACACTTCTCAGTGTGAACAAATGTCTATTTCTAATATTCCGGAGATACTGAACAAAGTAGATGCATCAAATAAGGACAGTCACATAATAATTAATCAACCAAAAAGAAACTTTGATGAAATTATTTCACCTGAAGCAGATCCATCTTCAAAAGAATGTAACATTTTTCCACCACCTAAAGTCCAAGCAAAATCTAAAAAAACTAAAATTAGTTCAACAAGCACTTCTGAATGCTCATTTTCTCTCTTACTTGACGCTGCTAAAAACTTCTTAGAAAACCACCCTCTACCTTTCCCTCTAAACGTTGATTAATTTAACATGCTCCTAATGAATATCACGGGGTCAACAGATCCTATAACCACAATTCAAGAATATACCACAGACCTACCAGCTTTGTCCCATATGCTCAGTCAAGTTTATCCCCATTTAAAGGAAAGATCCATAAAACGTAAATTCACGTCCATAAGGAAAAAAATTCATAATTATCTTAACAGTGAGGCATCGGAAGCGGAAAGTGACACATCTCAGTTAAGCCAACATTAAATTCAAGTTTCAACTTCAGTGGAATTTTTTTTTTGAACCTATTCTCTATCCTTCCATTGTTGGATGTAGGTCTCCCCAGTTCTCTCCATATTTCCCTATCTTGAGCTGTTCTCTGCCATGTGGGACTTCCTTGTTTCCTAATGTCATCTTTCCACCTCATCTGTGGTCTGCCTCTTGATCTCTTTGCATTGTATGGACGCCACTTTCCGATGGCATTGTTCCATCGTCCGTTTTGGAGACGTTCATTGTGTCCAGCCCATTTCCATTTCAGTTTTGCTGCTTGTTCTATCGCGTCTACTGTCTTTGTTCTGGTTCTGATCCACTGGTTACGTTTTCTATCTCTAAGTGATATACCCAACATTTGTCTCTCCATCGCTCTTTGTGCCTTTCTTATCCTATCCAAATTGGCCTGTGTAAATGTCTATGTCTGTGCTCCGTAGGTGAGCACCGGTATTATACAGGAGTTATATACCTTGCTTCGTAAGTATAGAGGGATTGTTTGATTTCTTAGAACGTAAGAAAGTTTGCCGAACGCTGCCCATCCCATTCTTACTCGTCTCGATATTTCGGCTGTTTGATTTTCTCTGTTAGCTCTGATTGCTTGTCCTAGATAGATATACTCATTTACCTGTTCTATTTTTTCTGTTTGTGTTTTTATTGCCTCTTGGTCTTCCGTGTTTGTCATTACTTTTGTTTTGTTGAAGTTAATTTTTGGGCCTTTTTGCAGTGATTTTTCATGAAGTTCATTCAGCATTAATTCTAGTTCTTGTCGTTCCGAAGAGATCAGGAGTATATCATCCGCATATCTAAGGTGATTTAGGTACTTTCCGGTAATACATATTCCTCTGTTTTCCCAATCTGTTTATTTTATTAAATTTTCGAGGGTCAAGTTTAGGTGAAATTATATCGCCTTGTCGGAATCCTCGTTTAACTTTTATATTATCCGTTATTAATTTGTCGTCCAGAATTACAGTCATGGTTGCGTTTTGGTAAATATCATGTATCAATTGTCGGTATCTTGAATCTATGCTACTATTGACCAGAGCTTCTTTCACCGCCCAGTGTTCAATGCTGTCGAAAGCATTTTCATAATCTACGAATGCTAAGTACAGCGGAAGGTTGTATTCATTGGTTTTCTCAATTAAGATTTTAAGCGCATGTAGATGGTCGATTGTGCTGTATCCTTTTATGAATCCGGCCTGTTCCACTGGTTGGTAGTTATCAAGTTAATAGGTTAGTCGGTTGTTTATTATTCTTGTGAAGGTTTTATATAGTTGTGACAAAAGGGAAATAGGACGGTAGTTGTTTAGGTCTGTTTGGTCTCCTTTCTTATGTATTAAGATTGTGTTGGCATTTCTCCATTGTTTAGGTATTTTACCTTCAAACAGACATTTGTTGAACAGTATTTGTGGAATATTGATGGTTTTTTCCATCGCCTTGCTACGCTCCATCATCTAATTGCATCCAAAGGTGAACTTGGCGTTGGAGTAGCATAGGTAACCCCAAATGACACTTTTCAATTTAAACTTCCTCTAAATTCCAGCATCTATACTGCAGAACTATTTGGTTTGCTCAAAGCCATCAAGCAAGTAAATATTAAAAATATCCCTTGTTGTCTAGTCCTTTGACTCTCTCAGCGCAGTCAAAGCTATGCAAAATGTATACCCTAAACACCTCATTGAGAAAATTATCAGGGCCGAATTAATGAAAGCTCAAGAAAATTTCAGAAGAGTCCACTTCCTATGGATACCATCTCATATAGGCATAGAAAGGAATGAAGAAGCAGATACTACTACGCGTAACGCTATCACCAGTGACGCATCAGAAATCAGAAACAGAGTGTTGGAGTATCGCAGGCGATCTAAAATTTTTTTTCAAAAATAAGGTGTTAAGTGCGTGGAATCGAGAGTGGAAAGACTCTTGTTCGAAACTTAGAACCATCAAAAGTGATATTATTTCATGTAAATCCACAGCCAGAAGTAGAAGATGCCAAACTATTATTACACGTTTACGACTTGGACCCTGTAGGTATACTCATGCCTATCTCTTCTCAAATGGTAAACCTCCAAAATGCGAAACATGCAATACAGTAGACAGTATAAAGCACTTCTTGATAGACTGTCCTAAATATGTAAATCAAAGACAGTCTTACAATTTGCCAAATAACCTGAAAGCACTCCTCAACAAAAGTTTAGTTCCGAACAATTTATTAGGTTACTTAAAATATATAAATATGTTACACAAAATTTAACTTAATTAATTGTTACAACTGTTCAATTGTTCACAAATTGTAATTAATTGTTACAATGATTGATTGTTACAAATGTTAAATTTAATATTATTAAAAAATGTTACAGGAATATCGCTAATAACCTTTGGGTGGATGCGACTTTGTTTCTTTAAATAAAAAAAAAATATTGGCAAATGTTCCACTGTTCCCTCTGTCTCACTGTATGCTCTTTTCTCCTAGTTCACGTTTTTTATTAAATATATTCATTTTTTGCAGCTTCCATTATCCTACATATTGAGAAATTTTATTTGTCTTAACAAAAATCGAGAAAATTTATCTTTTTGAAACATTATCAGTTTGAGGATAAATATTAATAATTCCAAACTACCTTAATTCTAATTAGATCTAGGCGAAACGTGAGAGGATTTTATAGAAACAGAAACCTTGTAGTTACACCTGTTCATGCATAGAAGCAAGATAAGTCGGTAATAGAACGTCAATATTCAGTCCTATCTGATTAAAATTGATCAGGTCCGGAATATATTTTTGAAATTTATAGAGTGGTGTTATATACATATTTCCATACACAAAAAGTTATGACTTGAAACACTATGACATATTTATTTTGTTATACTTAATATATTAATAAACATCAACCAAATAATTGTAATAAATTAAAAAGGTAATTAAAAATAGTACACAAATACTACTGGGAGCCAATTTGTAAATATTAAAATAGTATGGCCCGTCAGATCAGTTAGATATTTAAACTACTTAAGTTGGACTTTACATGATACACCCTTGATATTTTGGATATATTTTGGAAAAAATACACGAATTTTCATGTCTGTTTGCTCAAATTGTCAATACTATTATTAAGGTAGAATTTGGTCCTGGGTATCTATAAAACTCTCGGCAGTTGCACAAAAAGTGTTTCGCCGTTTTGTCTTCAGCCTGACAGAATCTACAATCCTTACTTTCTGTCAGGACGATTTAGTTCATGAGACCCTTGAGGCGACAGTGTCCTGTGAGGAGAGCTACGATAATTGGCAGATCATTTCTATTTATATTAAGCGTATCTTTGGATCTTCTCTTTAATAATAATGAATCATCATCATCATCACTGGCTCGACCCTTTTTGAGTCTTGGCCTGTTCCAGGATTCTTCTCTGTTCTGTTTCGTGCTTTTTTTCTCCAGTTTTTTATTTTTAAGTTTGTTATATCATTTTCTATTTGTTCAAGTATCTCAGCTTCGGTCTTCCTCTTGTTCTTTTTCCTACTGGCATCTGTTTGAATATTTTGTTTGGTATTTCGCCTTCTTCCATTCTTTCATCATGTCCTATCCAACGCAGCCGTCCTATTTTAATGAATGTTATAATATCCGGATCCTGGTATATTTTGTATAGTTCAGAGTTGTATCTTCTTCGCCATATTCCGTTTTCTTTTGTGCCTTTATATATGTGTCGCAAGATTTTTCTTTCGAAGGTGGCTAACAACGTGTCCCCTCTTTTATTGAGTGTAAAGCTTTCTGAGCCGTATGTGAGTACCGCTCTTATTAGGGTTTTATATATTTAGAATTTTTTTTTCTTGTGACGTTATCTGATCTTACTTGCCTAATTAAGCCATCGTATAATTTATTTGCAATAAATATTCGCCTCTTCACTTCCTCCGTAACGGTAATATCAGACGTGACTAAGGATCCCAAGTATATAAAGTTTTTTACCCCCTCAATGTTGTATTCTCCTATTGTTATATTTTGTGGCTGCCTTATTTCTGCGTTTTTACCTACCTGCATTTATTTTGTTTTGGTCTGATTGATTTTAAGACCACTATTTTGTGCAGCTCGTTCTATTTAGTTGTATGCCTCTATCATTTTTCTTCTTGATCTTGCGATTATGTCAACATCATCTGCAAATGCTAGTATTTGTATGCTTTTATTAAAGATTGTTCCTAGTGTATTGACTGTTGTGTGCCTTAATATTTTCTCGAGTACGATGTTGAACAAGATTCATGATAAAGCGTCTCCCTGGCGTAGTCCCTTTTTCACATCTATTGTTTCCGTTAATTCATTTTGTATCCGGATTCTACTTTCTACTTTTAGAGATTCTTTTATCAGTTCTATTAGTTGTGTTGGTATATTAAATTCTTGCATTGCTTTTATTTTATTATACTAATAATAATTCATGTATGAAATCCTTTGAATGCATAAAAGGCAGTGGTTTCTACCAGTGGTTACGTTTCATCCGTTCCATCCAGTTCAACCACGTTTTCTTTTTGGTTACGTTTCTTGCACTGCCAAGGAAAGGTTCTGGGCCTAATGTTTCTTTTGTCTCTCTCCTGGCAAGTTGGTGTGCTTTTTTGTTTTCTGTAATACCAGTATATCCAGGCCGCCTTAGCAAATTTACTTTGTTATTTGTTCGATCATAAGTTGCAGACAGTTCCAAATTACCTAGATTCGATTTCAGTGATTTTAATGCAGCTTAGCTAACCAAAATATTATCTATACATCTATCTCTGTTTGTGGTTCCCCTTTATTTATTTTTGCATGCACATATCTATAAAACAAATTTCTAGTTGCCCTTCACTGAGGCTTAGCCTTGGTTTCCTTTCGCATGCTTTAGTTACAACTTATTCGTCTGTTTTTGAGACGTCTGTAAAGCAGTATTGATCTGCATTATAAAGTTTGTTTTAATCAATTCCCATTCGCTTCCTCCTCGAAAGACCACTGTAAACGGCTTTTCTAAATTAGATTTAAGTGGCATTGCATATGATTTAACGCACCATCTCTTGATAAATTTTATTGTCTTTTCAGATTTGATCCCGTTATATCTTTGCTCTACTTCCCTACATTTTAACTGCCTTCTGTATGCTTCTAGTTTTGCCTCTGTTTCCAACAATATCATCATCATTGGTGCTACAGCCCTATAAAAGAGCCTCGACCTTCCCAAGTCTATTACGCCAGTCAGTTCTATCCATTGCCAACTGTTGCCAATTTGCTGCGCCTATTTGTCTACCATCCTCATCTACACCATCCCTCCATCTGAGTTTTGGTCTACCCCTACTTCTACTTCCCACAGGTTGTGACATAATTTCCAACAATATATATATATATATATATATATATATATATATATATATATATATAATATATATATATATATATAATATATATATATATATATATATATATATATATATATATATATATATATATATATATATATTATTGTGATATTTAAAGTCTTGATGCGCCAAGCAATAATTAGCTAATTAATTTTTTTGATTAATTAAAATTATTTAAATGATATGATTATGACTCTATCACAATTTTTAATTCTTTTATCTCAGGGTTAAATTCGTGCTTCAATATCTATGCTATTACATGTGAAAGGTAAGGTCTAAAGAATACCGGAATAATAAAAACACATATGATCTAACACTATATATTGAAATAAAAATAATGAAATAATTCACACTCAAAAGTTTTCAATAAACAAATCTCATATAAGGATTCTCAAAATTTTGTTCTCCGTACGTGAACAATCAAAATTTATGGTACAAACAATATTAATTGAAATCTCAAAATTCCGAACTATTCTAACTCTCCTAATCAAAATATTTATATCCTTTCTAAATTAAGTGTAAAAATTGTGTTATCAATAAAAGAAGAAACTGCAGAAAACAAAATATCTCTCTCTGATGATGAGTGGTCCAAATCCTTGTTCCTTGTAGACTATATTATCTCCTCTCAACCGCTCCCTATGTAATCAGCAATCTTACACAGATTGTTGCAAGTATATCGTCCTTAATGATCTCCTTCAAAAGCACAAACCATTCAAATTATGATAGCCTTTCTCCTCTCGATAAACTGAATCTCTCGTTGGCCCGAGTGAAAAATGACTCTTGGAATATCTTCTCTTTACGATAAACTGAATCTCTCGTTGGCCTGAACAGTGACTCTTGGAATATAAGTAGAGAAATATGACTTACAATATTTTGCTGCTTCAGCTTCTGTCAGATACACTAACTCCACAAAAACTCACTAACATTCAACACTACTGCTTGCTACATTTCAGGAACCGCCAGAGAACAATCCCTGTTCCTCTTACAGAATTCGAAAACCAACTGATCATATCTTTTCTCTCTCCCCAATCTCGCTAAACTCCCTCCTACATACTTATCCCACCTTTTTCAATCTCCGCCAATCAAAACTCGTCACAATTCCCCCATTTTTTCATTTCGATAACAAACAAATTTTTACCTATAATTATAAATTTCCTAAAACTTATTTACAAATAATATTTTTCTATAAATCTTAAAAACTAACAAAAACCTCTTTCTATAATCCCTTCTATTGTCTTTAATCACTGCATTAATGAATTTTGAAAAACCCCGTTCAATTCTTTGGCTTTCACTTAAACTTATGCGGGTCACTCAAGTATAACAAAGAAATGATTGATGTAAAGCTTACATTTTGTTTAGTACAGGTAATTCAAGAAATTAATAACTCTCCTTCTTCGAAATGTTTGTTGGATATTATCCTACTTATCTGAATTATTTTGATGTTATTGAATTTTGAAATATTTTTAAACAAACCAATATTTTTCTCGATTTTACATATCATAACAATATATATATATATATATATATATATATATATATATATATATATATATATATATATATATATATATATATATGCGCCTCCTCCTGGACGTTAAGGTTATTCTAAATTTTCAAATTCTGTGGAAATAGCTCTGATGTTTGATTTTTATATTCACTAAATGTTCCTGCATGTATTTTAAATAGGCCCGGTCTCTGTGTCGGCTAATTATAAAAGGATCTAGTGCTGGCAGGTATATCTAAAACACTCTTATATAACCTTTTTAAAGATTAATATTCGTTATTCTTGTGTCTTTGTTATAATATGCTGTATGATTTTTTTTGTATATTTCCTAGTTTTCCAATTATTTGGCTTTATTCGATAGCCTCCTTGGATTTTTTTAGGTTTTGCAGTTTTCTGCTTCACTTAGCGTTTGTCTCTTATTTATCTTAGTTTAAGTTGGTTAGTTATCTCGGTACGTTGTTAGAATTGATTTTCTGATTTAATCATTCATTCCTTTCTTCAATATCAAGACACGTTTTGCTATTTTAGTTAAAGTTCTTGTTTTTACCTCCAAATCAGTTTAACTTGCTTGCTTTTCAATTTGTGCAATCCAGATTCATATAACCGGTCGCCAAGTCAGTAGTCCGAATTTGACGGATCCTTCGACATATCAGTTACCAATTTTGTTACTAACTTTTTCAGTACTTATCGGTATATCAATAACATCATGACTTTTCTTGATAAAGGTGGCTTTCTTATTTATATTATTCAATACAACCCCAAAAATGTAGTTAAAAAGTACTTACGTCGGGCGTCGTTCATCGGTCCTTTTGCTTTCTCATACCATGTATTGTGAGTTGGCATGTGAGTCCTGGGTAGTGTACTGCTGCGATATTAAATTTGATTTTGGATGATTTCTAGTAATCTATTAAAAAAATTTGATTGCAGAAGTAGTACGCTTAAAAACAACTAAAATTTTAACTGTGAAAGAAAACATTTTAATACAAAATTATATATTCTAAATTTTAAACTTACCACTTTTAAAGCATTAATAATAAAAATGTCCCGCCATTATTTCTTGTTCAAAATAATCTATCTTATATGAAAGCTTATCATCTTTCTACAGACTATTTAGTTGTTGTGGCATAGCACAATCACAATACACAACAATAATTAGTTTTTATAGCTATTAATCTAAATTTAATATGTATCTATAAATAGAATTTATAAATATATAATATATTATGATCAAATTGTGTAAGAAATCAAAACATAAACAAAATTCTTACTCTAAAAAAGCAACAACCCTTTAAGACAATTTTGTCACACGCTGAACTGTCAAAAAATTTGAAGTATTAACATATCAGTTGCGTACAATTGTCTAATATATCTAATTAAAATTATTATTTTGTGTAATATTAGACTTAAAGAGTTATTTCATAAAATATATATTATTAATAATAACAAATGTTTTTGGTTATTTAATTATTATAATTGTAAAATTCCCAATATAATATTTATTACATTTTTCTGATTATTATATCATGTTGACGCCTATGAAATATCGAGCAGTTCCGTATCGGTTTCGTATTATTAGCTGTGTTAGGAAAATTTTAACTCTAAGGCTGACGTTCTGGAAATTTTAAATATGAGTGACGTCACATTATATAAATTGTGACGTGCACGCATTTTTATATGAAAAATACTATACAATTTTCACACCATACAGCAAAAATATTTTTATTAAAGCACAAAAATGGAAGACAAGACGTAGGCAAGCTAACAGCTGCACGTCAACATTTTAAAATGGGACAACTAGTTCTGGTCAAAAGAGAAAAGAATAATAAGTTTGATAGTCTCTATGGAGGTCCTTTTATAATAACAGAAGTAAATAATATATATATATATATATATATATATATATATATATATATATATATATATATATATATATATATATATATATATATTTAGGGATTCTACAGTATTCACTGCCTTCCCTCGCTCAACCGTTTCCATCTCTCTCTGTTGTTCCATTCTCCATTGTTTAGGCCTCTCTTACTCATGGCGTCGTCTACTTCGTTCCTCCAGGATTTTCGGGGTCGTCCTCTTTTCCTCCTTCCTATGGGGCTCCATTTGGTTATTCTCTTTATCCATCTGCTGTCGCTAGTTCTTCTAACATGTCCATACCACTTTAATCTTTTTTGTTCTATATATGTTAGTATGTCTGTTTCTATTGATGTTCTTTGCTTTATTTCGTCATTACTTCTCCTATCCATTCTTGTTACTCTGCAGCATCTTCGCAGACATTCCATCTCTGTTGCTACTATCTTACTGCTGTTTTTCTTGTTTATGATCCAATTTTCAGCTTCGCACTAATGTTTTATAAATCTGCGTTTTTGTCTTCATATTTAGGTGTCTATCCCACCATACTGAGTTAAGTTGTCGGATTGCTGTTCTTGTTTGTCCTAATCTTTGTGTAATTTCTTCCTCTGTTGTTGCCTTTTTCGTGATTATAAACCCCAGGTATTTGAATTTATCCTTTCCTTTGATTGTTACGTTGTCATCAATCTGTAGATCTTCTATGTCTTCTTCACTTGTAGATAGGTAAATAATAATTAACTGCAAAATTGAGTTAAAAACAGGCAATATTAATGAGGATTCTAAAAACAGGTTATATTATGCTCGGTTATACAGTCGGTAGGCATAAGTGAACGCGGTGATAGTAAAACATAATTAGTGATGTGATGAAATGATAGAACAAATGAATATTCGCGGCGTACAAAAACTATAGGTTGGGCGTAAAAGACAAAGCGATAACTATTTTTACTATTTTTGGTAATTAGAAATTAGACAATATACATATTTATTATAAGTAGTATATCTAGTTAAAAAGTACTTCTTTGAGGTTGAAAAATTTCTTTTTTTCCGAAAGGAAAGGGAGAAAGGCAATACCGTAATCTGAGAGAAATTTTGTCTTTAGAACGGATGGTGTGATATTATTCCTAATATATTAAAATTCTTAAATAATATTAGTCATATTTTTACATCTCTCATTGTGTAATTAAAATTGTTTTTTATCAAGAATCTAGGACACCCTAACTGGGCCAAGTAAAGTTAATACATAACTTTAACAAACACCTCAGTTTTGCAGAGTTGCAATTATTCATAAGCGTTGGTGGCCTTGTTTGGACATGCAGAATATTGTTTGATCACTTCCTATTGCAAGAACGAATATAAAAATGAAAAACAATGATTGAGAACAGTTGAGTTGCGTTAAGTTAAGTTGTAGAATTGGCTCGTACAGTTGAGTTGTTAAATTGGGCTAATAAGTAGGGCCACTAACTTTGAGGTCGAAATGTTGTTCTCTTCGACTTCAGTTAAGTACTATTTTAAATAGTTATAATTAGTATGTAAAACTGTATGTAAACCATTTGTGTTATAAACAAAGATAGAAGTGCTGAGAAAAGTAAACTTTATTATATGGTTATAATGTCCAACCATTATGTAGTAAAAGGCAACACATTTTTATATTATATAGAGGGACATTACTAATGGATTATTACTGAAACCAATCGATTTACTGACTATAAATGTACAGAAGAATACTGAAAATAAGATAGGAAGTCACAAATGCCGAGCTGTTAAGAAAAATAGGCAGGATTGGAATGTTTTATATTCCATTATAAATGGAAAGACACCAAATTTAGGGCATTAAGGTATTAGGAAAAATACATAGAAGTCGAAAAAAAATTTATTTCCAGCTTGAACAACTTTTTAATCTGATTTTAAAGTTGGTCCATTAATTTTTTTGCGAAATAACAAATCATAAGAGATGTCACATAAAAAAGAAAATAGTAGTTTTATTTATGTCAGTTATTCTTATTTTATTATATTGACACAATATAAACAACAGAAAGAAAAAAAAAGGGCAATAGAGTAATCTAAGAGAAATTTTGTCTTTCGGAAGGAAGGTGTAACATTCTTTTTAATATATTAAAATTCTTAAATGATATTAGTCATATTTTTACATCTCTCATTGTGTAATCGAAATTGTTTTTAATCAAGAATTTGAGACTCACTAATTTTAACAAGCACCCAAGTTTTGCATAGTTGCAAGTAATCCAAGCGTGGGTGGCCTTGCTTACATATACAAAATATTGTTTGATAACGTCGTGATGCAAGGACGAATATAAAAACGGAAAACAATAAATTTAGAAAGGTTGAGTTAAGATAAGTTGAGTTGTAGAGTTGTGTCGTAGAGTTGGGATATTAAATTAGGCTAATAAGTAGGGCCCATATCTTCGAGGTCGAGATGTAGTTCTCTTCGACTTTAATTAAGTACTTTTTTAAATGTTAATGATTAATATGTAAAAGTGTTAACTATTTGGGTTATAAATAAAGCTGAAAGCTGAGAAAAGTAAACTTTAATATATGTTGATCATGTCCAACCATTATGTAATATAAAGCAACACATTTTTATATTATATAGAGGGACATTACTAATGGATTGGTACTGAAACAAATCGATTTACCATAAATGTACAGAAGAATACTGAAAATAAGCTGGGAAGATTAAGCACGAATGTCGAGCTGTTAAAAAAGACAGGCAGGATAGGAAAGTTTTGAATCCCATTAAGAACGGAGAGATACCATATTGAGGACATCTTCTTAAAGTGCCTATCCGTTCCGGATGTTGGTGATCATCACGGCTATCTTTACTTTGTTTATTGCAGCGCGGAACAGTTTAGTGGTAGTCGTGTTATACCACTTTCGTAAATTTTGAAGCCAGGAAATGCGTCTTCTTCCCAGTCCTCTCTTACCATTTACCTTCCCTTGGATTGAAGAATCAGCTGGAGAAGGCCGTAACGTTTTGACGGTCATGAGAATTTCACATTCTTTCCCCATTCTACGCAGGACCTCCACATTAGTAACTCTGTCAACCCAGGATATACGTAAGATGCGCCTATAACACCACATTTCGAAAGCTTAGAGCCGATTCACAGATGCAACAGTCAGTGTCCACGCTTCCATTCCGTAGAGCAGAACTGTGAATATGTAGCAGTTCAGTAGATGGCATTTTGTTTTTAATGATATGTCTCGACTGTTGAAAATGGTTTTCATTCTAACGAATGCTGCTTTTGCTTTTATTATTCGCTGTTTAATTTCTGTTGAGTGGTCCCATTGGCTATTTAAATTGGTTCCTAGATATGTATATTGCCCGACTCTTTCGATATTCTGTTGGTTGATTGTAAGTTGAGCGTTTAGTATTGGTTTTTTACTACTTGTCATAAATTTGGTTTTCTTTATGTTAAGAGCTAGTCCGTATCTGTTGCTGACTTCTGTTATGCGATTTGTTAATATCTGTAAGTCATTCAGATTATCGGCAACAACTATAGTGTCATCTGCATACCTAATGTTATTCAACTATTCACCGTTTATTAGTATTCCTTTCGCACAACCGTCTAAAGCTTCCTTAAATACCCATTCAGAATAAATATTGAACAATAATGGAGACAAAATACAGCCCTGTCGTACTACACGTTCCATTGAAATTTTATCAGTTAACTGGTCTTCTATTTTGATTTTGGCCGTTTGATTGTAGTAAACGTTTCTGATAATTCTAAGATCTTTGTTGTTAATTCTAAGATCTTTGTTGTCAATTCCAATTTCTTGCATTAGAGTCATTAATTTGTCATGTTTTACTCTGTCAAATGCCTTCTGGTAATCTATAAAGCATACGTTTATGTCACAATTCACATCCCTGCATCTCTGAAATAGCACCTGTAAAGCAAAAAGGGCCTCCCGTGTTCCCAGAGCATCACGAAATCCGAATTGTGTTCTTGTTAGTTGTTCCTCACATTTTGTATATATTTTTTTGTGAATGACCTTTAGAAATGTTTTAAGTAAATAGCTCATAAGGCTTATAATTCTATAGTCTTCGCACTTTCTCGCATTGGGTTTTTTTGGAAGATTTATAAAAGTTGACACTAACCATTTTTGGGGAATTATGCCTGTATCATATATATTGTTAAATATATTTGTCAACCATTTTATGACATCATAGTCCATAAGTTTTAGGAATTCTGAATGAAAATTATCAGGGCCTACTGCTTTACCATCTTTGGTGCTTTTGATGGCATATTTTACTTCTTCGACTGTAAATGGTGGTCCAGATTCGCAATTGGTGTTTGTTGTAATACCAGTGTTATTTCGTATATCTTCAAAAGTTTTTTCCACGTATTTAATCCAAATATCCCTTTTATGCTCTATTTCCAGTACTATGTTTCCCTGATTATCTGTCAGGAATCCAGTGTTCTTGTGTTTATATAAGCCTGCCGCTTCTTTAATCTTTTTATGCAGGTTAAATGAATCATGTTTTTGTTGTAATGACTCTATCTCTGTACACTTAGAGCTAAACCAATTTTCTTTTGCTATTTTAATAGCCCTTTTTATTTAAATAAAAAGGGCTATTGAGGACATAACATTGGAAAAAATACATAAGAGAAGTCGAAAAAAGAAACGTATTTTCTGTTTACACAACCTGTCACATAATTTAATATTTTTTAACGATGGTACTAAAACAAATTGGATTTAAATACCCACTATATTGAATAAAAATCTCTACTGAATACGTTTTGCGAATTTCTACAATTCTAGTAACGGTCTAATTTAGCATTGCTCTCTTTTATATTTAGACAAATTTTAACTTTTCTTTCATGTTATAAAGGCAGTATTGCACAAAACCATTATGGACAAAAAAAATCAAAATCATGGCAAAGCAAAATATTCATCTGGAATTAATTTTGTTTCTTATTATTCTCCGTTGCGATTCGGCTCTGCTAAGCGGTTTCCTAATTATATTAAATTGAAATGCCTAAATATTTGCGTTGTCGAATAGAAATAGACACCCCACAAATGCGATGTTCCCCTTTTCCTTAATTAAAACATTACCGTTGAAACGGAGATGGCGCCCATTTCACCAAGACGCTTTGAGTTTATTGAGACTTGCAACATATTTTCTCAAGATTTAGGAAAACTGTTGTTAAAATAAGCAAGAAATGGAACGGATAATTGGGTCATTATTAGGAAAGATGAACAAGAGATAATTGAAATTAACGATAATGTAAACAAAGAGGAATATATATTGAAGTTTAATTTAATTACAAAGTATTCAAGTTAAAGTTAAATGGGAAGGTCATAGTTGTGTGACTGGTAATATTCTAATATGAATAATGAATTGTTTGCTTTTCTTTGTGCTATCATTCCATTTTCAGTTATTTGCGATTCAAGCAAAATGGAGGAAAAATGTATTGTCTTGATATTTGATTTTGTAGAGAATTTTCGGGATTATTAATATTTATCAATAAACAATTACACTACTTAAACAACACAATATCTAATATAAATAATAAATATATATTTTTATTTTGTTATTGTCATTATATGTTATTTTTATATATAATTACTTTAGCTGATTTGTAAATATATAGTGGGTGGCAAAAAAGGTAAACGCCTACGTAAGTTTATTGGAATTCATTAATTTTTTAAATACCGACTTGTTTTTCCATGAACAAGAAGTGACAAAATTTTCAGATTTATCTGTTAAACTTTTGTGGTGGCTGCGTGAACCATTTGGTGTTAAAAAAGCATTTGTTTTTTGTGAATTTACGGTGATAGTTACCTTTTAAATTTCATGTAGGTGATTGAAAAGCTTTGTTGTGCAAAATGTCTAGAGTGGGTACAATTAGCCAGGTGTCCGAGTCAAGTGACTTTACGAGGGGTCTAGATGTCTGAATGCGTAAAGCGTATGGGTAAGCAAAGTTTCTAAAAGGACCAACAGATCCTTACGCAGTATAGTGCAATGTAAAACAGCGTATTACTAAGGAAGGCGAAGGACACTGAGCGATGGGTTCTGGAGGTCACAGAGGAACTATAGAAAGACAAAATTACCATATAAGAGTATATAAGATAGATCCAGTAGTACCCAAGCAATCTCAAATCAGTGGTTTAAAGGGCATTAAAGAATGGTTAGCATGCGTATGATACATCACCGAATACGACAGTTTGGTCTGTTTTTTATCGCCCACATTATGTGCTTTCTCTCATAGCTGAACACTAAACCAAAGAACAGGTGGTCTTTAGTGATGAATCCCGTTTCTGTCTGGGAATGCACTATCGTTGGGCAAAAGTGACAAGACGTGACTTAAAATTTGACAGAGTGTGGCATATCTACCACACCGTGAAAGTTATGTTGTGAGCTTGATATTGCTTATGGAAGTAGATCACTACTAATTTTCTTCAGAGGCAATATGGCCTGACGCTATATTTAAACAGTAGTGGTAGTATCTATCTTACTCAATACTTAAACATCATCCAAAACTAGATTTTTCAGCAAAACAATGCCAAACGGCAAGTTGACACAAAATTGTTAGCATTTATGGATCAACATCACATTATCCATTTATCTTGGCTACCAATATTACCTAATCTATCTCCAATTAACCATATCTGGGACATGATAGGTATACTTTTAAATTGGAAACACCCTTCAAAGACTTTAGCAGCTCTTTCAGTGGCCTAAAATGAGATCCTTACGCAAAATACTGTAATGTAAACCACTAGAGCAAACCGAATTTATGAGTGGCTTTAAAACAAATGACTCTTTTCAAGTAATAATTTTCTTAAAAAACTTTGTAGAATACAACAAGCCATAAATAATAACATCTGTAGATTTTGAGAAAGCATTTGACTCTATGAGAAACAATAATTGGGAAAATATCGAAGTCAACAAAAATAGGTATTTTCTGAAAAACTTCTGGTTTGCAGACGAGAGAGTCTTTATTGCACACCGGTCAGATCATGTCTGTCAATTTTTTGAAGAGTCTAAGCTCTTGAAATTAAATTTTCAGTAATTAAATTAAACCCAGGTACTTTCCTGGGATTAGATTTTCTCTAATTTCGTTTTTTACACTTCTTTTAGAGTGACCAGTTTAATTTAATCTTCTTGTTATCTGATATTTTCCCACTTAAGTGTGTTGTCACCTTCATTCGGCTGAAATATTTCCTTGAGATATTTATCCAATCTGCTATCATTCGTTAGTTCTCGTAGATAGTTAATAATTGTTTTCGTTTTTATTTTTTTTTTTATTTTTCTTTTGGGTTGTTGAGTAGCAATATTTAGTATAGTTCTTTTCCGTTGAAGCACTAGAGCACTACCAGATCCTTCTGAGTTTTCTTCACGCTTAGTTCTCTACTTTCTTTTCTCCTACTCAGTCCTAATCCCTTTTTTGATGTGGTGACACTATCAGGTCTTTACTGTTTTTTCACGATTTTCTTCCATCCTTCCCTGTCCTAGGCTAGTTATTCGGCTTCATGTAACCTTTGGTTAATCAATATTTTTGTTTGATCTATCCAACGGCTTGGAGATCTTCCCCTAGGTCTCTTTCCTTTAACTCTACCCTCGACTTCCAGTGTGTCTAGCAGTGTGTCCAAAATATTGGAAATATCTCTGTTGTATTTGTTTAAGCAATCTATCCTTTACTTTAAGTTGTTCTAATATCAATACGTTAGTGCGATGATCAATTCAGTATATTCTTAACATGCGGTGGTATACCTACATTTTAAAAGCGTCTAGTTTATTTTTATCCGCTTTCTTTAAGGTCCACGTTTCGGATGCATATGTGGCTATGGGAAAAATGAGTGCTATTACCAGCTTTAGTTTTGTGTGTATTGTTATGCTAGAATTTTTCCAAATTGTTACCAGTTTCATCATAGCTGTTCTAGCAATAGTCAACCTTCTACGTATCTCTCTATCACACCCCCCGTCATTTGTTATTAGGAACCCCAGGTATATGAAACTATTTACTATTTCAAAGCCCCCAATTTCTTTAATATATTGAAAATTATTCCGAGCTCTGTTTTCTATCATGATCTTTGTCTTACTTCTATTTAGCTTTAGGCCATATGTTTTGCTTTTCTCCTTCAGACATCTCATTATATTTTTCATTACTTCTTGATTTGCCGCGATTATTAAAGTGTCATCAGCATATCTCAAGTTACTGATTTTTTGACCTCATACTGATATTCCACCCTTCCATCCACCTAGTACCTTTCGCATAATGTTTTCGCTCTACATATTAAACAAAGTTGGCGAGATTATGCATCCCAGCCTGACAACTGTCTCTGTTCTAAAATGACCGGAATGGGTGTTGTTTATTTTTACTGTGTACTCATTATTTTCATATAGACTCCCAATTAGTTCAATTAAGTGGTGTGATGTTCCCATTTCCGCTAGTATGGACCATAGCTGCTACCATTTGACTTTATCGAAGGCCTTTGTGTAATCCATATAAGTCCAATCTTTGATGTTGCGCAGCCAGGTCATTTGTCGTCTACCCGGGCCGCGTCTGCCTTCTATTTTCCCTTCTATAATAAGCTGAAGGAAGTTATACCTGTCGTGTCTAAATATGTGTCCAAGATAAGACGTTTTACGCTTCTTAACAATTTCTGTCAGTTCACGTTCTCTATTCATACGCCTTAAAACTTCTTTATTTCTAACGCGGTCGGTCCATGGAATTTTCAGCATACGACGAAATACCCACATCTCAAAGCTCTCTAAACGTCGTAACAAGCTGACTGTAAACGTCCAAGCTTCCACGCCGTGTAATAGTACACTATATACATAACAATTTATTATGCTGTATCGTAGGGACAAATCAACATTACGGGTAGTGAGTAACTGTCGCATCTTTAAGAAGGTGTTCCTTGCCTGTTCTATTCTATATTTAACCTCTTGTTCTTGGTCTAAGGTTTAATGTATCCAACAGCCTAGATACTTAAACTTTTTCACTTGTTCAACTAGATTGTTGTTGACTAGTATGTTTATAACTGGTGTGTGTTTTTTTGAAATTACCATTGTTTTCTTTTTTTTACATACACCTTAAGGCCGTATAGTTCTCTTTCTCGCACTACTTTGGTTAACAGAATTTCTAGTTCTTCTTCACTGCCAGCAATTAGTACTGTATCATCGGCATACCTGATATTGTTCACGATTTTTCCATTGACTTTTCCATTGACTTTTATTCCTTAGTGTTTACCGCGGGATAAATAAATCATAGTTTATTAAAAATGTATTGCACTTTTTTAGATTATGATTAAATCTTCTGAATAACTAGTCATATTTTTAAAGTAGTTTTAATATTATTGAGTCCGGCCATGATCCCACCGCCATATTCGTATCATCGTTAGCGACGCCTATCTACGCCGTTTTTAATACACACGTTAATATGCTCATAGCTTCTCCATCGATTCTAACTCAATGCATTATCCTCCAACTATCTGGCATTAAAGTTCTTGGGAATAGATCCTTTTGTGCTATATTCTAATCTTATAATCTGCACATTCCTTTTGGTTAATGTATCCAGTATTTGTTGAAGAGCCCCTCCTACCACTTTCCGTCATAAAACTTTACATACAATTTTTTTTAATTAAAATTAAATCAATATGCCTGGTCTATTACATTTATTGTTAAATTTAAAGTTTTTATGTAATTATTACATTACTATGCCTTTAGAATATATTTATACGACTATATATTTTATACGAAAAATGTTTTTTTTAACAAATTGAGACATAAATTATGAACATACCACTCGAAGTTTAATGGATAAACAGGATCAGAAAAAAACTTTATGTTTTCTAGTCTGTTAACTTTTGTATAAGATAAAAGGAAGATCTCTCTAAATACAAAAACAATGAACAGGTTGACCCACTTTCATATATGTTTTTCTTTTATTTAGGAATGAATGTAAATGTAAAAATTGCTAGTGTGGGACATTTAATAAAAAATATTTAAACTTAAAAGAATAGCATATTTAGGCTGTTTTATTGTCTTTCAGATTTTAGATTTAGTATAAAATATGTAGATATAGATTATGGATATTGTATATTAATTTTAATTAGTAAATATATTGGCGAATGGATTTAGTTTCTGCAGTCAAACAAACCCAAACAAACAACAATGATTAGTAAATGAAATCTAAATAATTTATCTTTTATTTTACTTTTTGTCACTTGCAATTTTACTTAAAGGTTTCAGAATTCATAGAAATCGGAGATTTCTATAACAAAAAGAAATTCGCTGCTACGAGTTGCCATATCAAATGGTAAAGTAGTCAGTTTCTTTAAATCATCATCATCATCATCACCAATGGCGCTACAACCCTTCGTGAGTCTTTGCCGCGTTTACTATTGCCTTCCATGTTTTTTGGTCCTGTGCCATTAATTCCCATTGTCGCACTCCCATTTTCTCTAGATCTTCTTTGACTGCATCTTTCCACCTTTTTCTAGGCCGCCCTACAGACCTTCTTCCCTCTGGCCTTTCCCAGAACACATTGTTTATAAGGCGATTGCCGTTACTGCGTATCATGTGCCCTGCCTATCTGAGTCTATTGGCCTTTATATATCTGACTAGATTTTCTTTTACGAATAGAGACTCTAGCTCGTTATTGTATCTGCCCCTCCATTCGTTTGTCACGCTGTCTCTGCAAGGGCCATATATCATTCGAAGAATTTTATTTTAATTTTTATTGTAAATATTTGATCAATAGTCGATCTGTCAGGCCTGAAACCACACTGGTGGTCACCAACTATTTCTTCGGCGTATGGTACTAATCTTTTTAATAATATCGAAGCCAATATTTTATATGTAGTGTTGATTAGTGAGATTCCTCTGTAATTCATACATGATTCCTTTTTTCCTTTCTTGTGTATTGGTTAAATAATACTACCACACCATTCTTTCGGCATTATTTCTTGTTGCCAGGCCATTTCTTCTAATTGATGGATTTTACTTATGAGTTCATGACCGCCTGTTTCAATTCATGATGTCATCAATATTGTCCAGACCAGGAGATTTATCGTTTTTAAGCGTTCTTATGGCATGAGTAATTTCTTCCATGCTTGGTGGGGGTATTTCTAATTCGACCGTTTGATACTCATGTTCTCCGTTGTTTCCACCATTTTCATTGTTTTCATCAGTGAAATTTTGAAAATTCAGGAGCTCTTCAAAATATTCAGCCCATCTTTCTATTATTTTGTTTTCGGCAGCCAGCATTTCTCCATTTTTATCTCTTACGAAGTTGGGTGTGCTTATGTACGAGCCTCTCTTATGTTGTCTTACTTCTCTGTAGACATTTTTATTTTGATTTCGTCTGTGTTCTCCTTCTACTTTTTCAATTTGTTGCTGTAGATATTGTCTCTTTTTTTGTCTAAGTGTTCTTTTAGCTGCAGCTCTCTCTCTCTCTGTGGAATCGTATACGTTTTTCTTCTGATGGATTCGATAGATAATCAATTCTTCTTTTGTTTGCTTCTTTAAGAGTTCTTTCACATTCGTCGTCGAACCATTTTTTCTTTTTTGTTTTTTTCGTTCTTCCGATAGATTTCTCTGCTGCTTCTGTAATAGTTGTTTTTATGGAGTTCCATCGCTGATCTATATCTTCACTTTCATTTTCATTTATTTCCAAAACCTGAAACCTATTTCTTAATTCTACTTGGTACTGTCTTTGATTATTTTCTTCTTTCTTTGTATTGAAATTCTTGTTGTTTCTTGTTGTTTCTTCTTCAAATCACAAAGTACAAATAAACTTATGTCACATTCAGTTGAATTCTTATAAAGGTATTACTTCAAAAAGAAAGTGTAAGAGATTTTTTCTACGATACTAGATATACATGATGAATTGGAGAATTTGAGAACATGCAAAAAAAATAGTTTATGAGGTCTTGGGCAACAAAAAGAAAATAATTAGCGGGAAATGAAATTATTAAGAAAAAATTCAGTACTAAAAGAGACATATTACAAGTTTTTGACAGTAAGACAGGAAAACAGTAAAATATATAGGGCAGCTAAGAATTAATTAAAAATGATTTCAAAGCATAGCGAAGAGTCATCTTTTTTATAATTACTTTTATTGTAAAAAGCAAAACAAATTAAAATACTTGTTAAAAACTCTAACTTAAATGACAGCACTATTCAAAAACTTAAATCACACTTAAATACTACCTGATTTATGATTACTACTACATGAACTGTCAGCTTCCTATTTGTATACATTTTCTGGCCTTCCAAACTTTACGAGATATTAAGGGACATTTTGATGATCTCTAGAATATTTTAGATATTTGAATATGAAATAAATCTTACAAAACTATCGTAACACTGCTGCTTCTTTTATACTTATTCGTCTTCATTAACCCTAGGTTAGTGTTCTAGGGTATACCATACCGCAGGTACTCCTTTTATTTCAATAAAATCAAAAGTAGATGAAATAGCGCCTAGTAGCTGTAGTTTATACATGTTTTCTTACGATGACCTTGTTACCAACTGTACATACAATTTCAGTTTGAATCAGGAGTTGGTCAAAGACGGTTGGGGTGTGTGATACCCTAATAGTTTATAGAGATAATTTTTATTTTTCTTTCAGCGACACTGAATTATAGAATAATTATGTCTTACTAACAAGAGCAGGAAAGGTTAAAACGTTTATGGGCGGAGTTTGGCAGTATTTCTGGCGATGATAAATCGTTCATTGATAGTGAATAAGGACTACTGAGGAGGAACAAACCGCATTAGAAAGTCAAGGGGCAATCATATTGGAAAAAGGGGCTCAAGGAGAGACAGCACACCAAAGGGAGGATTCTGAAGAAATGGAGGTTGAAGAAGAAAGTGAATTTTCAAGTGGTGCAAGTTGGGTAAAGACAAATCAAAGTGGTTCAAGCTTCCAAAAAACAAACAAATGAGAACAAGGTCGGACAATCTAATTACATATTTGCCTGGTGTAATAGGAATAGCACAAGAAAAGCAGAGTGTTCTTGATTGTTGGTTGTTATTCTTTACAGAAGAAATGTTAGATGCCATGGTTGACTATACAAATGTAAAATTAGCGACAAAAGCCCCACGGTACGATGCACGACATTAGTATTTAGTCCAAGAGACTGACAAAATAGAAATCATAGCTGTTATAGGCCTGCTCTATTTGACGAGACTTTACAAGTCAAACCGACAAAATATTTCAGATCTTTGGAATACTGATGGAAGCGGTATTGATCTCATTCGAACAACAATGTCACAACAAAGATATTCCATTTTATACCTAGTGGATGCCAAAACTTTCTTCTTCTTCTTATGGTGCCTATCCGTTACGGATGTTGGACACTAACATAGCTAATCTGACTTTGTTGACTGCTGCCCTGAAAAGTCCGGTAATGGTTAAGTTAAACCATTTTCGCAGATTATGCAGCCAGGATATTCTTCTTCGTCTTGGACCTCTTTTGCCAAAACTTACTGCTTTCGATAACTGGTTAACCAGTTAGCTGCTCATGATCAATCTACTTTAGACTTATCATCTTGGATCCGTTGGACAGTTAGGAATAACAAAAGGCAAATTCCAACAGAACTTCTGAACACACGAGGAAGAGAAATTCAGTTCAAAATTTGCCTTTAAAGAAGATATAAAGGCTGTCTCATTAGTGCCAAAAAAGTCAAAAAATGTATTCTTTTTTTCTACATTGCATTATGATGATAGTATAATTGAAGAAACTAGTGAAAAGAAATTACCTGAAATTATTGACTTTTACAATTCAACCAAAGGCGGAGTAGACACATTGAATGAGCTATCTGCTAATTACGGCGTATCAAGAAATAGTCGTCGTTGGACTTTGACACTATTTTTTTCGTTTTTGAATACAGCTGGAGTGAATGCTCAAGTTGTGTATAAAACAAATACAAAAAACGATAAATCAAAAAGACGAATTTGTTTGAAAGAATTGGGTGTGCATCTGATTTCTAAGTTTCGAAACCAACAAAGACAAAAACCCTTCCTTGCATTGACCACTACGTGATAATCAGCAACCAGAGGTACAGCAACCATCAGTTGGGACCTAAGGGACGTAGGACAAGCATTAGATGTTCTGTTTGTCCAAGAAATAAAGATAGAAACACTTTTAACATATGCATGCGATGTGCTACTCCAATTTGTTTGGAACACGCAATAATGACGTGTTCAAATTGCGATAATTTTGAGAAGTCGTAACTTTTTTATTTTTCAATGTATCATGGAGAACATTTTTTTTTTAGTTTGTAGAATCTTAGGCTATAAGTTTATTTAGAGTTGTGTGATCATTAAAATTTTTGATAATATCTGAGTGTATTATTGTTCACTCGTGTTTTTTGACTAGCATAATTGCAATATGTTTGATAAATGATGTTTACCATTTAAATATAAGACTTTTACAGTACCATATTTAATTTATTTGAATCATAAATGAGTAAAAAACCAAGATTAACCATTTTAAATAATTAAATTTAAAAATTTTAACTTCCTGCGTTTTTTTAATTGAGGCTATGAGTGCAATAACGGACCAACCCACAAAAATTCAAAATTTATTTTATTTTAAAGTTTGAACTGTCTAGTTGAAATCTATCAGCTGCATAGTGGACCAATAGTTTTGGAACTCCATATTTCATAGGATCTTAGAGAAGCAAAGTGGACCATGTGCGGTTAGTTCACTTTGCTTCTGACAGTTAGATGTTTTTCTATCATTCCTAATTGATTTTTTTTAATCTGTTTGTAAATTGTCATTGTGACTTTTAATTATTGCGAAATATATTTATTCTGTTAATACGAATTTCGATGAAGATGTTAAAAGTAGCGTAAATGTACGAGTTATATAAAGGTGAAACACAGAATCCCCTATCCTATTTTATTTTTCGAGAAACGTTCAACAAGGAATATGATTTACACTTTACACTTTGATCCACCAATTACTGACTCTTGTAAGAAGTGTGATTTATTTGAAGTCAAAATAAAGGCAGCCAATAGTGAGTCAACTAAACAACTCGAAACTGAAAAAGAACTTCATCAAGAGAAGGCAAAGAGTGCTAGAGATTCTTTAAGAAGAGACACCGAGTAATAAGTAAAATAAGTAATATCTAACATACTTCCATTCATTCAAACCACAAAATATTCTTAAAAAAGGTTACAGTGGATCTCCTTATTTTCACTTTTTTTTTCAAACCCATTTTCTAACACTTCTTAATATTGGGGTTAGTCCGTTATTGCACTCATAGCCTTAATTTAGGGTATGACATACCCCGGAACACCTCTCCTGCTAATTTATCTAGGCACACTAACGCAGTGGTAACTGGTCTACCAGGGACCGACTGAAAACAACAGGATGGATCAGTTTCATGGTATGCAGTTAATCGCTTGATATAAACTATCTTGGGTTTATTTCTAGTCTAATACTGGATTCAGTAGATTAAATCGTCAATTTTTTCTAAAATAATGTATGTTCCCTCCCAGTATTGGTAAAGATTCGGACAAAGTCATTTTGTTAGAAATTGTAAAACTATACTGGGTCAAATCTTTTAAAAATTGTGCGGGTAGCGGACATGTCGAGCCTGAACTTGGCTTTACCACATGAAAGCTTTAAACTTTTCCATTTTTCTAGACTAATTTCCATTTTTCTATCAAATTTTTGATGTACTATCTATCAGTCTTCCAAAAATAAAATCTTGAAGAAACTTCATAGTTATTATCATCGATAGTGAATACCCAGGACCAATTATTGAGCTGTACGTTCTTCATTGAGACTTTCTTACTTTCGATAAATTAGACCATTGGAAAGATACAGAGGTCCCTAATAAGACCAGTACTTACGCCTTTATAGTTCCACTATTTTTGGTTATTTTCTGCCTAATACGTTTTACTTTAGTTTTAAACCATTTTCTTGTAACTTTTAAGTCATTCGCCCAGTTCCACCAACGCTATTTAAGTGAAAATTTGATCTTAAGAAATAATTTTCACTTAAGTCCGTTGACTTTCATTCCACCAACTAAAAATGATAGATGGAATCAAATATGCTATCAAAAACTCTAAAGAAAATAAGGCAGCTGGATTAGATGAAACACCAGTAGAACTATTAAAACTAGTGGAAACTTGGAAGTATTGGCAGATTTATTCAACACGGTGTATGATACGGGAATAATACCATAAGAGTGGCTGAAGTCAACATTTATAACCATCCCTACAACACAAGCAGCAAAAGAGTGCTCAGATTATCGAACACTGAGCCTCATGAGTCATACTTTAAAAGTACTGCTAAAAGTAATACATAAGAGAATATACGAAAGGCTAGAAGAGGATATTAGCGAGACGCAGTTTGGGTTCCGAAATAGAATGGGTGCAAAGAAGGACTATTTGTTATCAACATATTGATTCAGCGATGTCGGGATGTAAACGTTGATCTACACTTGTGTTTTGTTGACTACGAAAAATATTTCGATAAAGTAAGACATGAAAAACTAATATCAATACTTAATGAACAAGCGCATTGACAGTAAAATCATAAATATAGTGCACACATTATATTGGAACCAAAATGCCATAGATCAAATGGGTGGGCAACACTCAGAAGAAAATAAAGATCTGTAGAGGAGTTAGACAGGGATGTGTTCTATCGCCACTTTTGTTTAACATATATTTTGAAGAAATTTTCCAAAACACGCTTAATAATATCAAAGCGGGAGTTACCGTTAATAGGAAATTACTTAACAACTTATAATATGCAGACGACACTGTGATCATAGCAACGAGTATAGAAGATCTACAACATCTTATCGAAAGCTTAAGTATGAATAGTGCTGAGATGGGAAGTACTATAAACGCTAAAAAAACGAAGTACATGTTAATTACAAAAAGACCACAAAATATACATTACCTATTGACAATCAATGATAACGTGATAGAACCAGTAGAAAAATATCAGTACTTGGGAACTTTGATGAATAAAACCAATGATCATACTGCAGAAATAAACAGGCGAATAGAGATTGCCAGATCAGCATTTATACGAATAAAGCCACTCCTAACGTGCAAAAATCTAAATTTGGAGATCAGACTACGTACCATTCCCTGTTATATATTTTCAATATTATTATATGGAGCTGAGACTTGGACATTAAAAAAATGCAATTTGAAAAGAATCGAGGCTTTCAAACTCTGGTTATACCACATAGTATTAAAAATATCATGGACTGATAGAATTACAAATAAAAAAGTACTGGAGAGAATTGGTAAAGAAACAGAACTAATCACCACTATACAAACCAGAAAACTGGAATACCTAGGCTACGTGATGTGGGGACCAAAATATGAAATTTTGAGACTCATCATACAGGGAAAGATTCAAGGAAGAAGATCTGTTGGCCGAAGGCAGAACTCATGGTTGAAGCATCTACGTGATTAATATCAATGCAGATCGATTCATTTGTTTAGAGCAGCAAGTTCAAAAATAAAAATAGCCATTATGATTGCCAACCTCCGTAGGGCACTCTAAGAAAAATAACTAAAAATATTTACTTAAGTACAAATATTTTTGCTCAAGCTTAAGTCACCTACTATGACGACTTAAACAAAAATTTTAACTTGGAGCTTGCATTGAAATTCATCTTATGTCATATATTGACACATAAGTGAGGTCTTCTGTTGATCGTCGATATTAGGTTAACTCTCATTTTTTCGGTTTAACTTGATTTTTTATTTTTATATTCTTATTTAATCTATTATAATATAGTATATCGTAATATCGTAGTATAGTAATTTATAGTATAAAATCAGTATAATATAGTATATAATAGTTTATAGTGTATATATATAGCGTACGTAGATGTTTTTGTGTTGATAGGATTTTTATTTTTATATTATATTTTTGTTGTAAATTCCACCGAAGTGTATAGTTTGTCGTGTATATATAAAATATAGTGTGTAAAATAGTTTAAACTATTATATTTATTTTACACTAGCTACAAAATAAAATATCAAAATACACAAGAACACAGGTCACCATTTACATTTACAATAAATATAGAAATGACATTGAATTAAAGACAGCATCAAAAATGACACAAATGTTCTTCTTTTTCTTCTTTTTTTTTGTTGTTTCTGTATTAACCTATTTATGTCCAGAACTATTTTTTCTTTTACTTATAGTTTATATTGATATATGTTGCGTTTGAATGATTCAAATTAGGTATGTGTAAAAATATTTAAAAAATTATGACGTCATTAATAGTAGACATATATACATATAATTTTTATAGATTAGTTTTTATCTCTATTTTTTTATGCTAATCCATTCTGTTCTGTTTGTTAGTTAATATTTATTATAATAAAAGTTATCTAGAAATATTTGTTTAATTTCCTTACGATGTCAATATATTAACAATAATTAGAAAACCTCAAAATCAACAAAATTAAGAACAACGTAATGTCTACTCATAAATTTAGGGCTAAGATTTATTCCCAACTTAGAAGTTTTACCTAAATATACACAATCATTTCTCATATGATAAGCTGATATCGATAATCCAACCATTTGAAGGCCTACCCCTGGTATCTGTAGTAAATTTCCGAACGTGCTTTGAAATATATCCCTCGAATCAATTTGTCAAATATGTCTTAAATCGATGCCCTCAAAATACGTCGAAAGTTTACTTTCCACTTCAGATGAAACTTTTTATGGCTTTGACGGTTGGTTAGGCTGTATCTGTTTTTTTTTTGTGTATTTTATTTAATTTTAAAAGCAATAGTAACTGTATTTAGGTTTTAATAAATTTTTCTTTTATTATTGAAACTAGTTTTATTTTTAAAATCGTTTTAACTCTACACTCTACACTCTATTAATGTTTAGAAATGTCATTAAAGTTTTTATTGTACTACTTGTATATTATCCGATTCACAACTTTGTGAAAGTTTATTAATGTACAGGGTATTTCACCTAGTAGGAGAGCTGGTAGACATTTTTGGGTAGGTATTTGAGGCATTTTGAAATTTTTTTAGATACCTCTTCCTAATAAAGAAATGCAGATCTGGCTGAAGCGTACCGGTCATTTAACAATCCATAAATGTAAAACATGTAAATATTTTTATTACGAAAGGTATTTTTGAGGTTACTTGAATTTTTTTAAAAGTAAATTTAAATATCTAAACATTTAGAAAAGAAACAAGCCAGGCGATTTTCGATGGATTTTAACTCTGCCAAATGCTTGTAAAATTGGCAATAAATACAAAATATATGGTTGAGCCAAGTTACTCTTACATATATTACGAAGTTGTCGATGTACCCAGCGAAGACTGTGAACTCGTAGGCGGAGCCGTCATAAGACCGTGGAGAAGATCTTGACGCTGCCAATCTCTTTGATGTAGTCCTGTATCGGTGGAATACTGAATACTTTGCCTACCGTAATGTTGATGTTATTATAGTCGACGCAGAATATTGAAGTGCCATTCTTTTTCTTTACAATAACGACGGGTCTGTTGTATGGTGATTTACTTGATCGAATGACACCAGCCGAGAACATGGGAATACTTATATCTTATATATACTTATATTTTCCGTTTCTCTTGGAAATACTTATATCTCTTGCAGGTCACCGGTTTGTCTAATAGGAGTTGTATCTTCATTTCCGTGGCCTTGCTCGTTGATTGGCGCAGTTTGTTATCGAAGATGTTGTTGTGCTCTTCCACCAGTTTGCGAATGATACTCAGTGCAAATGGTGGAGCTTGGTCTACTACGACTTGAAGCTCTTAGCATGTCCTTCGGGTCGCAGACTGTTAGTTTATAGTTTTTCGTCTCGAAGTTCCCACGTATATGGTGCTATCTTCGTAGTATGTCAAGCAGAACTTCTTTTTGCTTCAACTGTGACATTTCTAGCGCTACGTCATGGTTTATTCTTGTTAGGACAACAAAAGTTGCAGTAGAATCTATTGAAAGTAACAAATTAAAAAATACAGACGTAATTCTGAATGACCAACTTGAGACAAACCGTTCTCTTCTTCTCAACGTATTTAGTTAAGGACTATAAAGTGTAAACACATGAGAAAAATAGAATACTTAAGAAAGGCACTCTGCCAAAACAGCTGTAGTGAATAAGATATTTTAATAAATTTTGATGAAGTTGGTAAAACAAAAGTTTTTAGTGTTATTGTCATATCCATGTATATTTCAGGCCTCCAGTACCTACTTATGGGTCAAAGATCTAAAAAAAACCAAAAACAGTTTTAAACATTTACAGCCGCGATACTTCAGTCCCTTTATAGCTTATATAGGACTTAAACAACAACTCAGGCTAACGCAGCTATATTGCAGAAATATTATCAAGACAATTATGGTGTGTCATGCGGCTGTAATTGAAAAAACAACATGAGACAACAAAAGATTTTAAAGAAAACGAACAGGTGTCCAATGTTTCCGACAATGAGAGTAACGATGAACTACTACTTTCTACAACTGTAAGTATTTAAATAATGATTACCTAAAATTAAGAGACTTAGAATTATTTTTTATATATAAAGCTGATGAAAGAGTAAGTCAGAAAATATTTAATGTAACTCTATATTTTGGGTCAGAAGTTGTGAAAAATAATGTTCAAAACTAAAAATAAACCAAAATTAATGAGTTTTTTAAAAAGTAATATCTACCTTTTTTACATTAGTATTTTCTCTGTTTTATTTGTGTATATGCTTATGTAAATATGTACGACAATGTATAATATAATTAAAGATAAAGCAGTTTAAAACCTTTTTTTATTTCACTTGCATAAGTAATACCTCCAGACAACGGACAATTATTTTCCCGTCGTTATCCATTATGGAGAAGTTTCACTGTATTAACTTTAGGTATAGGAAACCGTTATACTATTTAAAAATGACAATTGTTTTATTTTTGCTAAAATTAAAATATATTGGGTATTTAATTTAAAATCATTTATTATTGACTGGTTTGAATAAAAAAAAATGGCGTATTGTTTGTGAACACACTGTATTCAAAAATTCGGTTTCGATAGTATTCCCTAAAAGAATGTTATTTACTCTTTCTGTGCAAAGGTTTTCCAGACATTCTGTTTGTACATGGATAAGATATTAACTTTTAAAAGATTGTCTCTATTCAACAAATTTTTTGAAAAAAGATGAATATCTAAAAAATATAATATTTTGTTCTATGGTACTTTTTATTAATTTTGTCTAGATTTTTAAGCAGAATCTAAAAGTGCAATAATATATATGGAAGTAAGATGTTTGTCAAAATATTTTCTTTGAGTTCATCATAACTTGTAATCCAATAAACCAATAAACTAATTTTTTCTGTCCCGAAAATAAAACTTTCGGTATGATTTATTAAAACATGCTGTGAGAAATAATGAGGTACTTTCCACAGATGGAAGCATAAAAGACCCAAACAACAAATAATAGACTAAAACGATAATATTAGAGAGAAAATTTACAATCACACCAGAGAGAAAACAAAACACCAGAGAGAAATCACTTCAAAAGGCAATAACAACACACAATGAAGACAGTTCGTAGCTCAAAACACTCGTGGACAATCGCAAAATACAGCGTGGGCCCGGTTTCCTTAAAGAGGACAAACTCTATATTGTTATATTGTCTCATATTTTTATATATTTTTCAATGTTATGATATAGATATTGTACTAATTTTGATTTTTGTTTCAGCGCTATCTACAAAGAAATTAAAAAACTCTGAAATTAAAAAAACTAACAAAAACCCCACAATCCGGGCACGTAGGGCCCAACCCTTTGAGCACTAAGTCGCCGAATTGAGCCCAGCTCAGAGTGGAGACTTGAGGCACAAGTAAGCAATTTTAGTTTAGCGAATAAACCACATTAGGATAACAGGAATATAGCAACAATGCGCTCTCCTGAGTTTTGAATTCGGTTAGGAAACCATGTTGGGGTTCTATTATCCAGGACCTCTACATGAAGAGCATTTGGCTGATAGCTGTGCCCCTATCGCGCATCAGAGTGCTATAGGGAGGAAAGGAATGGTCTGGAGTATACAAGCGCGGTGGAGTGACTTCTGTTTTTACTCGAGTTAATACAGCTCGCTCCAATGAATTGTTATACACGAACGTAATTCTTAGGGGTGAACATTTCTCATAGGCTGAGTTTAATTAAATTGCTTGTTTTCCTGCTTGATTTATTAAATCGAAAGTACCATTTTACACAACGTACCGAAAGTAGCTACTTTCGGGACGATTTTGGGTAGCTAAGTAACGGCTTTGGCAATAAAATCAACTTTGTTTTTTGTTATGACAACCCTTGTCATTTAAGATTCGTGTGTTTTCGCTCAGTTTTTCGTTTTTCAATTCCAAGAAATGGAAATCAGCAGTAAAAGTGAAGCCGAGATGATTCCAGAGGGAAATTGCTAAAGCCGCTATTTATGAATTATTGCCGGTAAAGTCAAGAAAGAGGTATGAGTTGGTCTTCGAATTTATTTCAATAATGGAGAAATGATAAAAATGTCCATACTATAAATAAAGAGGTCATTCTTGCATATCTAATGGAAAAATCTAATATCTTGAAGCCATCAAGCCTTTGGAGCAATTACTCGATGCTTAAGTCCACACTTAACATTAAAGATAATATAGATATAAGCCGTTAAAGTTATTGCTTTCCCTAAAAGAAGATCCATCGGCTACAAACCAAACAAATCAAAATTATTGAATAGAGAAGAAATAGACAAATTTTTATCAGAAGCTAAAGATAAGATCTACTTAATGACAAATGTTATATAATTATATCTAATTCCTCTTTTTTATTATTATTATTTTGTAAATTTTGGGCTGCAATAATAATTTGTTTGGCAGGCGTTTGTCGTCGTAAGCAGCTTTGCAAAATGAGTTTAGATGATATAAAAGATAAGATAACCATGTTAGTGATTAAAATTCCTAATTCTAAAACGAACATGGAAAGAACCTTTGTGGTTATTGGAGAAAATAACATTTCTTTATACAGAAAATATTTGTCATTACGTCAAGCAAACACACTGCATCGTAGATTATTTGTATATTACAAAAATGGAAACTATTCTATACAACTTATTGGTATTCACACTTTTGGAAGAACCGCCTGCACTATTGCTGAATTTCTTAAATTACCGCATCCCAAAGAATAAACCAAGCACTGTCTACGAAGGAGCTCAGCCACTTTACTGGCTGATAGTGGTGGTAATATAACCAACTTGAAAAGACACGAAGGATGGATATCAACTAATGTAGCAGAGGGATACGTAGAAAATACTTTAAGAAATAAAATTCACATAGCTTCATAGATTGAAAATGACCGCAACCAAGTTATTATCTCAAAAAATAGTAAAAGTACTGATACGTTTAACAATAATTTCAATACTGCCACTTCTATTAACCCTTTAACTGCGGGAATTGCATATTTGCGTAATTTCGTTAGTGCACGAGATGTGCGGAAAACGCTTATATGTAACCTCTTTGCTGCGGTTAGATGATGCAAAAGAAATTCATCGTTTTTTTGCTCTAAATTTTGTGATGACACAGGTGAAAAAACTTCAAATACAAGAGTACTAGTCAACGAATTGTTAGATTGAGACATGCTTTCAAGAAAAATATGGCACAAGACCAATTTTTAGCAATACTTAGTATGATGCATTTTTCGGATAATAATTTGGCAAGGGATCGATTAGGTGTGAAATTTTTTCTTATGCGACTCATCTACTGGATATTAGATTATGTGAATAATACTGAAGTAACAACAGAAATAATTGTGAATTCTAGTTTGGGAAAATCTGGAGGTGTATTTCAAACTCTTCTTGAGTTCTATTTGGACAAAGGTCATATATTATTTGTAGATAAGTATTACAGCGGTCCCGATCTATTTCTATGGTTACAAGATCGTTGCACTAACGCTTGCGGAACTGTGCGTAAAAATAGAAAACAAATGCCAAAAATGAAGTAACAGTTAAAAAGGGGTGAGTCTGTATTTCGTAGCGCTCAAAATAGACTAATTGCTATTGAGTGGTGTGATAAATGAGACGTATTCATGCTTAGTACAGCACATGATAAACATGTAGTAGATACCAGAAAAACTGATAGGAAAATAAATACACCAATTGAGTGTGTTAGAAGGTCCACTAAGTGGCACAAAAAGATCTTTTTCCATATTATGGATATGCTACTGCTAAATAGTCATACATTATTCCAAAATGCCACAGAAAAGAAGATACCGTTAGCCAAATTTCAGTTAAATTTGATTTCGCAAATAATTGAATTAAATTTAAATGACTTCGTATACAGGCCAAGAAGAGCAGAAAATCCCGCTCCATTTCATTTAACTGGTAGACATTTCCTAACAAAAATTGCCTCAAAAAACTAAAAACACCCGACAGGCAGAAAAAGATGTTTTGTTTTAGCAAAAATAAATTGCGAAAAGAAACAGTTTACATGTGCGAACCAGGTGATGTCGGGTTGTCGTGACACCTTGTTTCGAAAAATATACCCTACGAAATCTTTAATGTCAAGGAAGTTTAAAAATATTTTATATTTGTATTTTTTTTTGCTTTTTAGAGAAAAATCATAAGTTTAAATTTTTCTTAAGCCTTTTTTTTTGTTATTATATTGTCATAAAATTTATTTTTGGACCATTATTTTTTTTTTAGCTTCACTGCGGGAGACGTCTATTTGCGCCGTAATGACGGAATTCAAATGCTCTCAGCCGCTCCGAAGCGAAAGATTTCATATTCCTAACAATATCAAAGTAAATAATTGTGTTATTAATATTCATAAATAGATTTTTTTAATGTTGAATTCATGAGAGTAACTTTAAAGTGTTTAATAAAAGTTCATAAGTAAAGTTTATCCATATATCCTTTTTAACATACAAAACGGCTGCAGAAAAAATATTGTACGTAACACGATCAAAAGTAATTTTACGAGACTCACAGGATTCCAGGACTCGCCTACGGCTCGCCCTAGAAACTTCCTACTCGTCTCGTAAAATATCACTTTCGGTTACGTAAATTACTATTTATAAATATCGTGTAAATAGTTTCCGATTTATAGATACTGTAAGCTCCTCGTTAAACACCCACTATGTTCAATGTTTTAAGAATTTTGTTTATAAATAAATGTACACTCGCGATCATAAAATCCGGGTCACCTTGAAAATTTCAAGTTTCTTGAATATTTTTGCCTCTGGTGCAATAATAACCTTTTTTTGGGCTGATTTGTCATCATTGTTTGATTTGAAAGAAAAAAAAAACGATTTTTATTGTTTTTATTAAAAAAGCTGAAAAAAAAACCAAATTTTTTATAAAACATACATACGAAAAAAATGGAAAATACAGAACGTGGTAAAATATCAGTGAAATTTCAATGACTAATATCGTGTATTGCCTTCACTTGCTCTAATACCCTCTTGCAGACGACTGGGATACTCTCAATTTTTCTCCGGATTACATGTTATGGTATGTTATTGCACTCTCTTACTAAGAGATCCTTAAGCTCCTGTGCGTTCTTAGGAGGAGATGTTAGGGTTTGAATACATTTTTTCAAATCGTCCTAGAGATGTTCGATGGGATTTAGGTCCAGAGACCTAGCTGGCCAGGGTAGCCTCGTAATTCCAACCTAGTCCAAGTATTGCATACTGATCGTGGCAACGTGCGTTCGCGCGTTGTTCTGCATAAAAAAGACGTCTTCTCCAAGCCCTGCCATGGTATGCATAAGATGTTCTTCCTGAATCTCCGTAATATCCCTTCGTGCAGTTAAGGACCCATTTTCGATGAAGGGTAATTCTATGCGGAGGTCGGAAGATACACCTCCCCAAGCCATGACCGAGCCTCCACCAAATGGCATTCTTGGAAAAACGCAAGCTTGTGAAAATCTTTCACCGGTTCTCCTCCAAACTCTTACACGTCCATCGGATCCAGTTAGGCAGAAACGGGATTCATCTGAGAATAACTCTTTGCTCCAATCGTAAATCTCCAATGTGCGTATTGTCGATTCGTAAAGCCTGAAACACAAGAAAACATCTGGTGCCGTGGTCGTTCTTCTTCGTCCAGAGCTAGGTCGTCTGGATAGCAAACCTGTCTCCTGAAAGCGTTGAAGCACTCGTTGAACCGAAGAAAGGCTTACGCCAACAGTTCTTGCGACTTGCCGTTGAGTGTGACCGTCTTTCACAAGCATAACAATTTGTGCCGTTTCAACAACAGTCAAGGGTATTCTTGGCAAAAAATAAACAATAATAAACACTAATAATGGCACTAATAAATACTAATGGTGGCAATAATAAACGTTTGTTCGTTGCGTTTGAACAGAAAGTCGAAGCACAATTGAGACATTTAAAACAAGCGGCAGTTACAGGTACCGTTCATTTTGGGAAGTGTGCACTTTTCCGCGAAATCGGCAATATTGGAATTCTTTGTTGCAAAGGAAACCACTAAGCCGACAACAATTCTCAGAAACATGCATTAGTTTGTATTTGTGTTATTATTTTTTACGATAAAGCCCGTTAAAAATGAAATATCGGTGATTTTCAAGGTGACCCGGATTTTATGATCGCGAGTGTAGTTTAGTACGACATTTTCTGTTACTCAACTAATTGACATAATGATCCTAACAAAGAATAATCGCTACAAAATGATTCGAATACTAATTAGCATACAAAAACTGCATTATTTTTTAAATTTTTTGTAATATAAAAGAACCAGTTAGATTAGTATTAGATATTTTTAATATTAAAAATCGTTATTTTATTACTAGTTATAATAAGAGCTACATGAATATAAGTACACATACTGTCTTATTGTAAACAGTTATGTTTATCGATTACTATGTTATTGGGAAAGTAGGCGTCTGGAATCCTGGAAATACTCTCAGACAACAGAAATGGCAACGGGGCAAATTTCTTCTACCAACATTCCGATGTGAAAACTGATATATGCTTTTCTATAATGCTGTATTGACAGTTTTTGGAAAACTTTATTGTTATTGCATGTTTGGATGAAATATGTCTTGAGCTCCAGCGCACTGTAGTTATATAACGTCGGCATTCATTTCATATTCAACAGCTTTATCGCATTTGAATACACAAACTCATGATCTTTTACATTCAGTTAGGATGATAGTTCATATTCTAAATTGACAATTTTTCACTGTATACAACGTATACAAGGAAGTAGAAAAACAGTTTGCATTAAAAACAAAAGCAAAATTGTATAATTTTATTGTTAAAAGTCTCATACGATTTAAGGTACAAAAATATTATGTTCATTTGAGATACATAAACTCATTGGTAAATATTTCAAAGAAATTTTCACTCTCTGTACCTAACGTGGTCAAATTAAACATCGTTACTAACGTCGGTCTTATTTTTGTGATATATGTATTATAACTGGTCCAGTCGTCAGAGAGTTGACCCCTAAAAATCATATGAATAAACTGAATTTTGCCGGCAATATTAATTTTGGGTCCCCAACTGGTTACCCAAATTAAAAAAGAAAGTTATTAAAAGGAAAATGTCAATATTAGTAAGTCGGTAACATATACAGGGTGTTTCAAAAAAAGGTAACCCCGTCTCTAGGGTAGGTAAAAAACTGAAAAATAATTGGGGTTTTCTTAGTAAAAAATTTTTGTAACGCCATCCGTTTTAAAGATACAGGGCGTTGTAGAAAAAAAAATTTACGCATTTTTTACGATTTTGCCGAAACTACTGGCAACATTGTAATGAAATTTTATACGAATATGTTTTGGAAGCTGATACATCCTATGAATTTGTTTTTATATCTGATTCTCATATAGGGCGCTAGTTACACGGATCGTACTAAGTATTAGTCAATATAACTTTTTTAAGAGTACCTATAATTATTAATCAAAATTTCAAGTTAACTTAAACATCATTCAATTTTTCACGAAAAAGGTACTCTTGGTAAAACTCGATACTGTGTACCGTTTTCGGAATATTTTGATTTAAAAATTATGAAGTAATAATTATTGATGCTGGTATAAAATAGTTAGTAATTAAACAAAACTCACAAAAAGAAAATTAAATTAATGACTAAGAACATAAAATAAAATTCAATTACAGTAAGTGTTCAAAATGCTCTCCGTTTTCGCGAATTCACAAGTCTATTCTTTTTTCCAAAGATTCCATTAACCTTCTAAACGGTAGGGGATCAGCTATGATGTCATTAAATTGACGTTGAATTCTTTCTTCCAATTCTTGCCGTGAATTTACCTCTATAGCATAGACTTTTTCCATAATATACGACCAAACTGCGTAGTCCAAAGGGTTAAAATCGCATGACCGAGGAGGCCAATGAATCGGAGCTTCTGTACCTTTACCAATCCATCGATTCGGAAAATGATTACTCAACCAATTACGACACCTTCTATCAAAGTGTGGTGGAGCTCCATCGTGCATAAAAAATAAAGATCTTCGCTCGTTTAGCGTTAAATTTTCTAATATCTCGAATAAGGAATTGTTTAAAAAATCAAGATACATATCATTATTTAAATTTCCAGGTAGAATATGATAACCTATTAATTTGTTACCTAAAGTTGCTGCCCAAACATTAACTTTAAATGAGTGTTGATAATGTGATACCCTTTTGACTAGTGGATTCTCATCACACCAGTAGTGTCCATTATGGGAGTTAAACATACCTTGTCGCGTAAAGGTGGCCTCGTCCGTAAAAAGAATGCATTTTAAAAAATTTGGATTGTGGGCTGTCCTTTGTTGCAATGTTTCACAAAAATCCACTCTAACCGGTAGATCATCTGGCAAGAGCTCTTGGACTTCTCTCTAATGATAAGGATGTAATTGCTGTTCTTTCAGTATCCGCCAAGTACTTAAAGAAGAAGTATTTGTTTGTCTTGCTATATTCCTTACGCTAACTGTTGGATCTTGATCAAGTAAATTTAAAATATTATTTTCTTTATTAATTGTTCTTGTTGTTCTTGGTCTACCAGAATTTATTTTATTTGGTCTCATATTCCCAGTTTCTCGACAACGTCGTTCAACGGCTCTAAATGTTTTTTTTTACTTGGTAAGTTTCTTCTAGGAAACTTTTCTGCATAACGTGTCACAGCTGCACTAGAACATCCTAAACATTCGCCTAAGGTTAATAACATGTCAGTGTATTCAACATTTTTGAGTACATTTTGATTTGATTTTACAAATAACAAGGTTTCAAAACTCTAATTATTGTTGATTTATCGTCATAACAATTAATAAATGTCAGATTTGTATGGCACACTTGGAGAAAATAGAGGTATACCTATTAGAACTTTATCATTACTACCAGTATCAATAATTATTACTGCATAATTTTCAAATCAAAATATTCCGAAAACGGTACACAGTATCTAGTTTTACCAAGAGTACCTTTTTCGTGTAAAATTGAATGATGTTTAAGTTTACTTGAAATTTTGATTAATAATTATACTCTTAAAAAAGTTATATTGACTAATACTTAGTACGATTCGTGTAACTAGCGCCCTCTATGAGAATCAGATATAAAAACAAATTCATGGGATGTATCAGCTTCCAAAACATATTCGTATAAAATTTCATTACAATGTTGCCAGTATTTTCGGTAAAATCGTAAAAAATGCGTAAAATTTTTTTTTTCTTCAACGCCCTGTATCTTGAAAACAGATGGCGTTACAAAAATTTTTTACTAAGCAAACCCCAATTATTTTTCAGTTTTTTACCTACCCTAGAGACAGGGTTACCTTTTTTTGAAACACCCTGTAGAGGATACATCATTTATGTTTTTTAAATAACAAACATATAAAATCAGAATTTGGTGTTTATTGAAAGTAAACTAAATGCACGACCAAATACCTACCACTCCGGGATAGAATTATGAGGTTTTTTTCCTGATTTTTCCCTCATAATTTACTATGAAATCACTAACAAAAAATTGTTACTGCCATCATGGCATGTGCATGTTTTTTTAAAGACGAATTACTTGCTATGATTTTTCTGACGGATATTCTCAAGTTTAGGTTGATTTCATGTAATCGAATGCCTATCTTACACCTAAAGTCGTCCCACGAACGCAACTCAACAATATTGGTAATATCATTTTAAAGTCATCTACTTTAAAATGTATAATGTATGTCTAAATTTTCAATATAAATGAGTTAGATAAAATTAAATTATTAGAAGAATTTTTCACTAAGTAACAAAAACAAAATTTGTTTAATTTACTAATGTTTGTATTTTAAAAATGATTTTCGAAGTGGAAATTAAACCTTTGTCAATATCAATAAATGTACTTTAACCTTTAATTGTGGCTTATTTCCATTTAAATAGAAATTACTTCAACGTGCCACAAGAAAATAGCTTCAGAACAATATTGACTATGTCAGTATTGGATAAAAATTATAAGCATTAATACAGCTGAGCTTAAGTCAAATTTTTATGTTCATTTGGGTCCTGATGAAATTGTTCAGAAAACTGTTTTAGAATTGGAAACAGTAATTTTTTTTTGAACACTTTTGACGACAACGACTTATCTGCAGTTGTCACTGAATGTCTTACCAAATTATTAAAAACTGAGTTACATGTTTAAGGTTTTCTAACTGATTTAGGGTTAAACTTTAAAAAGTATTTTTTAAAATTAAGTGTCACTATTGAAAAGCCTGAATGTCAGTTGGCTGGTCATAAACTATGTCAAAGGCTGGCTCGAGCAACAAACTTTTAAAAAATGAAAGTGAAATTAGCTACTCAAATTTCAAGTGGGATAGTTGCAAGAGGTATGCACACTTACATGACCTTAGGAGCACTATTCCTTAATATTGCAGGTGCTATTGAAGTATTAAATAAGTTTGATAAACTATTTACTATATTCAATCCAATCCAATATATTGTCACCAAATAAATTTATAAATGTTTTTAAAAGTTTTTACTACCAGCTTAATTGTCTTGACAAGATGTGGATATTTTTGGATAACTTAGAAATATGTAAACAAAAAATTTTAATGAAACATTAAATTCTAAATTTTGTATTGGTTATATGGTAACAATGAAAGGTCTAAAAGTCTTTAGCAGCGACTAGAAAGGGCAGAATTTATTTACTTAAAAGTCAGACAAATAAACCAAGATAGTTTAGAGATTTTCTTCGAAAACACGACCATTAGAGACTCACACGACCATATAGGGCTATTTGTCACTATGTGTACCATAATAAATTTATAATTAGCATTGGCTGTGGCTAACATGACAAGCTGTAAAACCCTTTATAATTAAAGAAATAATGTGTTTTATATCTAATTCTCCTCAACAGTTAGAAAAATTCCAGGGTTGATGAAAACTTCTGGCAATTGTAATCTACTTTTGTTGAAATGTTGGAAACTAAAAATTTTTTTTTTAGGATATTTTTAAAGAACCACAGCAAAGAGCAATGAGAAAAGAAAGAAAAATATAATCGGAAAACCTAATTTCGATTTTGCAGAAGGCCTATAAAGTAATAAACCAAGTTGATGACGACTATACTGCATTTGGAAAACATAAAGCACACCAGTTAAGATCTATGGCTAAAAACCATCAAACCATGGCAAAAACAATTATTAACGAAACTTTCTTTTTTGGAGAATTGAATCAAATCACCATAGACGCGACCAAACAATTTGTCACTTTTATAAAGACAGGGAATGTGCCTGGAGTTATTTCACGTTATTCTGGACAGCTATCTTGTTCAGCTACAACTGTTACAAGTGAAGATAGTTCTGATGTTTATATTGGATCACAGTATGCCACTCCTGGTTATGAAAGTACTTCTCTGCCAAGTGTAGATGATACCCACTTATGGGAATTATAATTGTTTTCGTTTGTTTAACTTATCTGTATCTGTAGAGTAGGGAGGGGGAGTTAAGTTTCACAGCACTTAGGCCACAATTGACCCATTGTGCATCCTCCCAGGGAGCTGTCACCCTTAGCTCATTGTCCATCCTGCCAATTCTAGGAAGGTGGACAAGTCACCAGGAGACATCTCTCTTATGTGGGCAGGTGTTGGCCAGGACTCGCCGAACGCGTACTCTCGTATTAACGATAACTCTGGGCATTCACATAGGACATGCTCTACAGTTTCGTCTTCTCGTTCACACTTCCTACATAGAGGTGTGTCTGCTAGCCCCAGTGTATGGAGGTGTTTGCTTAGTTGACAATGACCAGTTAAAAACCAACTGCCAGACGTAGGTTTTTCGTGGTCATTCCCAAGTACTTCTTAGATGTTGACTCTTCAAGGTTACTTAGTGTTACCCTGGCAAGTTTACATCCTTTCCCTTCTTCCCATCTTTTTACGGTTTGCGCATGGGAGTGACATTTGACAATTTCCGCGATTGTTGTAGTTGACCAACCAAAAAGATCCCCAGGTCCTAAGAGTCTTAGGCCTGCCGCCTTCCTAGCTAATTGGTCAGCAATGCGGTTGCCTTTATTCCTATTGTGTCCTTTAACCCACCTCAGGATGATGGTATTACCATCCGAAGCTTGGGTTAGCGACTTGTGACACTCCATTACTAAACCTGATGTGACACGTGGTCTATTCAAGGTTAGTAGCGCTTGTCTGCTATCTGTGCAGATGATTATAGTTTTACCTGCTATACCTTTTTGGGTTATCTCTTTTGCGGCTATGGAGATACCAGTCAGTTCTGTCTGAACTACGCTGGCATTTTTGCCCATACCCCACTTTATTCTTAGGTTCAGTGATCTGGAGTATATCCCGCATCCTGAGCCTTCTTTCATTTTGGAGCCATCGGTGTATATGCAATAGGCATTTGCCACGTTTATCTCCATATACTGTTCTGTTTCAATTTTGTAGGGTTTGTTGAAGACAAACTTTGGTTCAATTGAGTCGCAGCCTGCCTGTAGAAGTGGTAACGCATCCAACTCTTCTCGCCAGAAACGAGTTCTCAATTGTCCCATTCCTACATCAAGGTTTGCACCAGCTGAGCGCAGTCGCATCATTGTCACTAGCGCCACCTCTTTGACATATATATCTAGAGGCGTGATGCCAATGATCAACTCCATTGCAGCAGTTGGTGTTGTTTTCATGGCACCTGTTATATTTATGCAAGCCATCTGCTGAATATGGTTTAGTTTGTTAATCGCTGTTGCCTGTAGCACTTTTGGTACCCAAGCAATAGCTCCGTAAGTTAGCATTGGCCTAATGACAGCGGTGTAGACCCAGGCGATCACCCTGGGCGTGAGGCCCCAGATGCGTCCGACCGTTCGTCGACACTGCTCATAGGCAATATATGCTATTTTAGCTCTACCATCTAAGTGTGAGTTCCATGTTAACTTCTTGTCAAGGGTAATACCAAGGTACTTCACCTCGTCAGAAAAATTTAGACTGTAGTTTAGAATCCTTGGGGGTATTAAGCCCGTGATTCTTCTTTTCCTGGTAAATAGGACCATCTCAGTTTTCTTTGGATTTATAGATAGTGAGTGTTCCTTGCACCATGTTTCTATTAGTCGGAGAGCAACTTGTGATCTCTCACATAGTGTGCTCTCAAACTTACCGCTTTGCAGGACAGCAATATCGTCTGCATAGGCTATTGTGTAGAAACCGTTGCTGCTGAGTTGGTCAACCAGGGTATCTAGAACTATGTTCCAGAGTAGTGGTGATAGCACCCCTCCCTGTGGACAGCCCCTCGTAACCATGCCTCTAACAGAAACGTCTTCTACATTTATGCTTATTGCTCTATTAGAGAGCATACTGAATATCCATTCGCTTATGGCCAGGGGAACATTCCTGACGTTGAGCTGTTGGGTGATAGTTGGGAATGTGGTTCTATCAAACGCTCACTCAATGTCTATGAATATACCTAGGGTGGATTCTTTATTATCCAGCGATCTTTCAATTCTTCCCACTACATGATGCAGTGCAGAATCGGTAGATCTTCCCGAAGTATATGCATGTTGATTTGGGTGAAGTGGGTTATGGACCAGAACTTCATCCCTTATGTACCTCTCGCATAGCCTTTCCATCGTTTTCAACAGAAAGGATGTTAGGCTAATTGGTCGGAAAGCCTTTGGTAGGGTGTAGTCCATCCTACCTGGTTTTGGTATGAAGACCACACGTACCTCTCTCCACTTCCTAGGAATATATCTCAGAACCAAAGAGGCTCTGAATATTTCCACGAGGTGCGGCAGAAGGATATCCAGTCCCCACCGAGGTAGGGCTGGATATATGCCGTCAGGCCCTGGTGATTTGAAAGGGGTGAAGCACAATATGGCCCATTTTACCTTTTCCTCATTAATCATTGTTCTGGCGAGATGCCAGTCGTTTGTTGACGGTATGATTGCTTCTTCCATCCGGTTTGGTGCTGTTGAGACACTAGAACCGGGGAAGTGTGTTTTCATCAGGACCTCAGCACTTTCGCGAAGGTTGGAAGTTTTATTCCCATCTTCCTTCGTTAGTATGCCGACATGCCGATGTGGGTTCTTTGAGTGTGCTTTTTGTAACCTGGAAGCCTGCGGGAAATCTTCGATTTCCTCACAGAAGGTTCTCCAAGCAGCTCTTTGTCTTTGTCTGCAGACTTTTTTAAACTCTCTGAGATTTAATTGGTAAGAATCCCAATCCTCTTTGTGTTTGGTGCGTTTTGCTCTATTAAAAGCTGTTCTTGCTGTCTTCCTAAGATGTTCCAATTCAGTGCACCACCAAGAGTTGGTTTTGCGACTTTCCTGGACCATCCTTATTGGACAGGATTTTTTATAAGCATAGCTTATTTTGTTTTGGATAGATACCGCATACCTTTCCAATTCTGTATTAGTTCCTGGAGTTGAAGCCCTTTCATTCCGCAGAGCATCTTCTAAGAGTCGGTTGTAGAGTTCTACATCCGTCCTCTTAGGGTCGCGTGATTTGATAAGGCTTGTTTCCAGACTAATATTATAGGTTAGCCAGCGGTGGTCGGACATAGAAATATCCTCCGATACCTGCCAGTTCTGAATTTTATTCGATATTTCAGCTGTTGCCAGCGTGATATCGATGACTGTTTGGCTACGAACATTAATAAAGGTAGGTTCGGTGCCCTTATTTAAGATATACAAATCTTTTATAGTAATATAGTTATAAAGAGACTTACCTCGAGCGTTGTTATCTCTGCTGCCCCAGCCTAAATGGTGAGAGTTCGAATCGTAGCCGATAATAAGTTCTACCTTCTGACTGAGACAATGGTCTACCAGATCTTCCATTTCCATTGTTGGTGGTAGGGTGGCTGCATCTGAGGGTAGGTAGACTGATGCTAGTATCAACTCTCTATTTTTGCCCTTTCCCCATGGGCACTTCACTTTAACCGCAGTTACGTCTGAGGTGCAAAACTGCGCCATGGGGGAGGCTTTGATTTTTCTGGGAACCTATATTGCTGTTCTCGGTTGTTGATTGCTTGGTAAGCTGAAAATTTGACCGTTTAGGCTGCTAAGACCAGTTATTTTGGTCTTATTTATCCAAGGTTCTTGGATTAGTGCTATTGCATCCTCCGTTACATCCAGGCGGCGACATAGTGTTGCCGTTGCCACCTTTTTGTGTTGGAGGTTGCATTGAATAATAGTAACCTTATTTTTTACGACGTCCTTGCCCATGGCTTAGGTATCGTTTCGGCTCATTTTAGGTGTCCATTTCCTCCTCGGTTGAGGAGGGGGCAGCCTCAATTATTTCGGAACTTCCTTCGCAGAGTTCGTCAACCATCATCTGATGATCTTCTCCCTGCTGTGCGACCAGGGTTGTCTCAGTCTCAGCAACCGCAGTCGGTTGCCGCGTGTCTGAGGTTCCTGGTTCCGAGGAGGTATCCTGCACTTTGCTTGTGCTTGTTTTTAGATACAATGAGGTGAACGTGCAGCTCAGCCTCATTGCCCTTTTCCTAAGGACAACCATGTCATCGTCTCCGATTCCGAAGACAAACAGGTGTCCTTTAGGATCCTTATTTACCTCATGGTGGAAGGTGCACCATCTCGCGACTGCCATATCTGGATTTTGCGCCGCTAACCTCCGCAGCACTCTTTCTGGGTCATCAGAGGTGCTAATAGCATCCTCCGGGATCCATAGAGAGGCTTTGGTAAGTTTTGGGAGCTTATCCTGACTGACAACAGCCAATGATGCTTCCTCCCACGGTATGAGGTCAGATGTAGCCTTTTCCAGCCATGCAAGCGCCTCATCGTCATCACAGACTACTCTGATGATCTCACCCGAGTAAGTCCACGACTTGAACGTGGGTGCTTTTACCTGGCTGCTCGAGGGTGACAAGATTGTTCTGTCCAATTCCTCGATTAGGCTGTGTTTAATAAGGTTTGCCCGGTCGGCGGTGACCTTTCCATACGGGTTTAACTTATCTATAATAGCAACCTTAAGATGTCTTAAGGTAGCTTCGGCGAAGCTTTGGGAAGGCGCAGCGGTGTTTCCACCACCGCGTGACTTCTTATGCTTCCTCGGCGTGCCCTCCGTGGAGGTACTTGGGCGAAGGCGCTTCACACCGGGGGCTGTTGGTTCCTGTCCTCTTTTGGAGGTGGAACCTATGTCAGCCTCCGATGTGGGCATCTTCGCCTTTGTTTATCTTAATTTTGTAGTCTACTTTACTTTCTCAACATTTGTAATAAATACAACCAATATAGTATATTTGCAAATTACAAATAGATTCATTTTTCGGTGACTGGTAAATTGCTCGTCATGTTTCCGGAATAATTATTCTTAACGACTAAAGAGATATAGAACAGCTTTTATCTAGAATTTTAAATCCTGTTAAGATCTTCCTGTTGCAAGAAAACGTAACGTAACTGTTAATGTTACCTCAGCAGTGATCGCTTGTCTCATCATAGGATTTTGTTTTGTGATTCGGTATTCTATCGATTCCAAAATAAACCTTAATTGGTGATAATCCATAATCTGTGTATAATCCGTGTATAATTTTGTAAATGAGAAGTTTCTAAAACTTTTAATTCGGCTTACAAATTTAAATGCGACAACTGACTCCTTTTTTGATATCACTCTTTTGACAACAACCGTTCTCTTTCGTTGTTTGTCAGCTGGTCTATATTGCACATTTTCTTTTTAAAGACAACATATTTTTATGATTGCCGGTGAGGCAAACATCTTTCTATTGACATCGTGTTCTATAAATGCTTAAAAACCATTACCCTACACTACCTGCATAAACAATTCACTTAATCTTGTCAAAATACACTTATATAGCATACTTATATATCATACTTAGCTGTACAAACTATTTGAACAAATTATGTTGCTACGTTAAGAGCACGCTTGAGAGAAAAATAGACATTTTTATATTTAAACTCCAAATAAATATTTTAGATTGTCAATCTTACCTTTGGAAACTGTTCAATATTTCTTTATTTTAAAGAAAGCAGCCTTAATTTTTTAAGTGAATATAGTAAAGATTGAAACAAATCAGATGTATATGTATTTAGTCTATACCTATTATATACCAAATGAACTATTTTGTACAAGGTATACGTTGTATTGGTGCAAACAACGGTCTCCGTCAGTTTCAAGGTTACCAATTTCTGCACCGATCTAATCGCTTAGAGTCACATATGTTGTGGAGAGAGCTTTCAGAATAAAATGGAAGTGGGCTAGTCACATCGCAAGGATACAGGATGGAAAGTGGACACACAAGTTAACCGAATAGAGATCAAGGCCAGAAAACGAAACATAGGAAGGCAATCTATATGATGGTAAGATGATCTGCAAAAAATGACAAAAAATTGGATCCATACTGAACAAGACCGTGCACTCTGGATACAAAAAGGGAAGCTTATGTCCTGTAGTGGACTAAAAAAGAGCTGATGATGATCTCTGACGAAACCAATAGGATATAAACCAATTTAAATTTTTACGTAGTAACACAGCGAAACAAAAATTTAGAACGATGTAAAATGCATATTCTTATATTTATTACTTTTTTAAATAATATATACATATAAAACAGTAAGGAAACTACAATGAATACATCTCAAACTGCAAGATTTTGTGAATTTATAAACTTTCATGATCTGAAATATGAAGCTGCTGTGAACTATAATAAATTGAGTGTTGGTCATAACTCTAACAGTTGATAACCCGAAGCGGCGATCAATTGCCCGAAAACCAAAATTATGTCCTGAAAGCGGAACGTTATGTAATATCCTTTAATGGAGTAGACGAGCTCCTCAGATATCGATATTTGCAATATAAATTACGTTGTTAATAAAATTTCTTTATAACAAAACCGCTTATTTATCAACTAATAAAAGATCCTAATTTTTGAGCATATTCTTTTTAATTATCCTATTTTTTTAATAGTAGAAAATATGTAGGATAGCTTACATGTGTACACTAATAATTTAGAAGATAATCACTAACTTTTGGTTTTTTTAAATTATGCCACATAAGAAAATTAGTCAAGAATTTATAGTTTTTCACCAAGGTGGGCTTCGAGTTAAGCAAAAATCAAAATCCCGCTGTTCTTTTCTTTTTTATTCTAATATAATACAGTAACGGTATAAACGTCACATTGGTTATGTTTTTTTAACTAATTACTTTATTTAAATATATTTTGATTTTATTCATTTATTAAATTCCTCTTTTATTTTACTTTTTTATTCTAAAATTATTTGGCGCTTAACTCTTCGCTCAACTTTCTATTTAATAAATATTCGGTCATAATCTAAATTTAAATTTCACTTTAAATTTAAATTTCCTATATTCAGAACCAATTTTATTTTATGCGATAGACATATACAAATTTCTATGTCCCAATTCAGTCGACAAAGTATATCTGTCAGTAGGCTACTCTTAAATTCTGTCATGTCAGTTGCACTTCAATATATTAGGGAGATTTAGTTTCTATAATGTCTTTTATCCACTTAAACTGGATTTTCTGTCCCAAATTCATTTATATTTTTAAATCTTGTCATGAGTTTTTTGTCCTGAAATATATTTTTTTCTATTCTCCATTATTGGACAGAAGTTTCCAAAATCTCATGATGCACCATATAGAGTGATAAAGACACAATAGCATAGCAGATATGCAGAATGCAATAGCTGCTTAGAGCCACAACGGACTCGATCCCAGCATCCCACCAACCAGAAAGCTACTCATAAATTTAGTTTTAAGATATGATATTCTTACACCTAAGAGGCTGAGATAGACGAGGCCTAACAATTGGTTTTCAAAGAAAGTTGTGTTTTACGACATAGCCATTGTTATACATTGTCCTTGAACTTTTAGAGGTAGTTATATTAATACACACAGTGTCTGACGGGTTTTTCGATGGTTACACATTGACAGCCCCAGCTAAAGAAATTATGTTGAAAAGTGACAAAAGTAGAAAAGGTGAAAGTAAAAATAAAAACCGCGTCAAACGAAGTATAGGAAATCATTACACAAGTATATTATAATTTATGTATAAAACTTTTTCCATTAAAGATGACAAGTTTTAATTCTATTGTGTAAATTCTATACATATGTTTTCTTCAGGTTCTGAAATACCTTCACCTTCTTAATAGTGTTAAAATATGCCTTAATAAGAAGTACAAGAAAATAAAATAAATGTTAACACTTCATCATTCGCACATCAAAAAATTACGTCATCACTTGCGTGTTAGATTTTATATAACATATGGATATAATAATAGGTCAAATAAATGAGTCATATTAGTACTTATTGGTTAAGTTTATTGGCCATTAACTCACAAAAAACGATAAACTTATATATTTTTAAAACAAAACTGCAAAAAAACTACTAGGTAAACTATAAAAATATACACATTACCCTAGAACAAAACAAATAAGGGGATTTATTCCAAAAAAAATGTACGCATTAAGCATTAAATTATATTTCTTCCTCTTCTAGGCAGTGGTGGCAAGTAAAATTTGTTAAAGTGTGCTCTTTACATATTGGCAACTAACAGTTAGCAAAATAATGTAGAGTAAAGGTGTTCTTCCTTACAGGGCAAAAAGAACATCTTGATTTTATAGTTGGAGTTGCCCCTTGAGAAACTGATGGCTTTTCTCGGGTTATATTTCGGATCCTGAGTCTCAGCTGAAAAGGCAGATTTCGGATATTGGAACGTTGTTGAAGATTGGTTACCAAACTCCGCAATGTAGCTTCTTCGAGATGTTACAATATTAGTGTTATTATTGTAAATTATTTGGCTGTTTATAGTTGAAATATTTAGTAGCCTGCAAAACGGCCAGCGTTTACTGAATCGAGTCACCGAGTATTCTGCCTTCATTTTATGAACAATATCCACTTCGCCTTTTGTGAGGTTGTAATTAGTAATAATCTCTGGTTTCATAGTATGCTCTTTGGTGTTTTCATCAATGAAACCATCGCTGTGTAGTTTTGAAAGTAGTAGTACATTTACCATATGCAAACATGCTACTGCATAAATGTCTTCCTTTTATGCTTGTCAACTCAGGGTGAATTTGTTATTTGTTTTTACGCAAAGTACCTATCGTTGTCAAGCAATGATCGTTCAATAAAGAGTTGGCTAAGGGTACAGAGGAAAAGTAATTATCCGTAGTTACATTTCGACCGCTTCCACTTATGGGTAGTATAAGTCTTTTTACTACACTGGATGCATCGTTAGGTACTTGATATGGTCCTTCAGGTTCTTTGCCGGTTAAATTTCGAGATTTTGTGTGAAAAATCTTGATTCCGTATTTCGGTGGCTTATTGGCTATATACTGCTTAAATTTGCATCGACGACGGAACGCTTCCAACATTTCATCTATGGTCACATAAAATCCAGGAGTGTATGCAGATAAAAAGTTAGTGACAAACATTTCATATGTTTCTCGAATGGGTGCAAGATTACAGCTTGAATTATTTGGTGAAATCTTTTCTTGGACATAGTAACTGCAAAAATGTCTGGAGCAGTGCCATCTAATTTCCAGAGTTCATCAGTATTTAAATGTTGCACTCTCTTTACCCCAGCAAGGAACAAAAGTTCGATAAATGCTTGCATGTCCTTATGGTCAACAGCAGGACAATCCCTAGGGCAAGTATAAAACACTCTCATCATATCCAGTTTTTGATTTGTACATTTTACAATATTATTTATCATAGCATCCGAGAACAACAATTTCCAGCATTCTAATACGGTTTTGGCGCCTTTTGCTTTTGCTTTTACCCCAGGTAAGTTCGTATTAATATTACAAGCTTTGGTCTTACCTTTGGGAGTGTGTTTCTTATGTTTCAGCCATTGTGTTTTATCTTTGCCATAAAATCTTGGATAACTATCATCTTTGCCGCTTTTTTCCATGGCATCTTCAGGATCACTGGGTAGATCTTGTGCGGATTGCTCAGAATCTGTATTGTGGGTACTGTGGTCAGAACGAACATCACTTAAGTCCTTATCAGAATCTAGGGGTTAGATGTCGCTGTCTATCTCTTTATACCATTTTAGTAACTGTTTTTTCATTTTCTTGTCCATATTTGCCTGCAATGAACCAAAATAGCGCTTATAATAACGGATGTTTAACAATCTATAGGTATTTCGCAAAAAATCTTACCTTTATGATAATATTATAACTTTTCTTAAGTGATCTCTCTAAAAATCAACACACGCCAACACTCGCGTAGTTAGATTTTTTCTAACGCTCCGACGAACTCGATCGCTCGCGTGTTAGATTTGAACTAACAACAACTGCTGTCGGCTGTAAGATAATAGGTGCTCCCACCATTATTTACCATAGTCTTATACGAGTCTTCATAGGAATATTCCTGGTTGCAGAACCCAAAAAAAGCAATATTTCGAAAATTATGGCGAAATGTTTAAAAATGTTTGATATTTTCTAACGGTGCTAGTGATGGAGGGTTAAGTAAAAATTATTAAAATATATTTATCAAATTCCTTGCAAAAATGTCATTAAATATACAAAAAAAATAATACCAGATACAGATATCGCTTTCCCTTACTCTGACAAATTTGAAAAAAAAAAAACTGCGCAGTCCAAATTTAATATTCCTAAATTAGTTTCATATACTAACTTTTTGGGCTTATTAACAAATAACCAAACTTTATTATAAAATTTTAATAACGATTCTGTTTCAAAATTTCTCTGTGTGAAACTGTTTTAATTCTTAGCCTGGATTCTCGAGTAGAACTCGTTCGCTAACAGCCTGCCTTAGATCTAACCAAAACTTAAAATAGATCTCTCGTACCGAAACAATCTCCTCTACCCTCTGGATACTGAGTTCTACCAATGCAAGTATAAATTGGTTGTACTTAAAGATGCTGTTGATAAAAAACCTGCTGTTCTCGTCTCAGTCAGCATGCAAGAACTCAAAAGTACTTTTACTTTTTTTTAATTTAACCCTTTCGACAAATAAATGAGATTATTTTTCTTCTTAACACAAACTTAACACTTTAAAAAAAGCGTGAAAACCTTTCGATATATAAACTCTCTTGACTTTGATGTTATTCGTTTGACGACGCAAGAACAGCTGATTGTTTCTCTACTACTAAATAAGATTGTAACCACAAATTCCCTTCCAACTTTCTGTCTTTCAATCAATTACAGTTATGTATTTTCAGCAAACCAAAATTACATTTTTTTTTCTCTATCTAAAATATCCAAATTAAATATTTTGGTTTTTTCCTTCGGCAATCAACAAAACTGTTTTGCATACATTAAAATTTTCTCTCTTTCCTGCTCTAGAAAACAAACATATAGCTAGTCGTTTGGACTTTCCAAACCAGTGTTAACCTTACTTTGTCGAATTCTTTTAAAATGAAATAATTCTAATTATACTGAAATTAATGTTCAAACTAATGCCTTAATCTATATTTTGATAACAATCTAATATTCGCTCTTTTTATACAGAAACCGACTTTTAATAAGCACTGATCTCTTACTTACATCTAAAAATACAATATTTGTCAAACTTTAGTTTTTCGGGTATTTATTCGTTGGATGTTTTTCTGTGGAATGGGAGATTGCTGATGTAGAGAAACTCGTGTTTTTTGTATTTGAATTAAAATTAATTCTAGAACCAAATATTGCTTAATAAAGTGTTGCTTATATGAATTCTAGACGCTATAAATACCATATACAATTATCAAATATCTAATATATATTATGAACCATTATTATGTCAGTTCGACTACAGCGTCTTCAATGGGCCGGCCATGTATTTAGAATTGAAGAAAACAGGCTTTTAAAAAACTATTGAATGCAAGAATACAGGGAAGAAGGCTTATTGGAAAACTGAGAAAGCGATGATGGGAGGATGATGTGGATGAGGACCCCGGAAGTCTCCTTGGCAGTCGATCGTGAAGTACAGACCATAACGGATGGATAGGTTTGATGACGGAGGCCAGGACTCAAATTGGGCTGTAGAGCCATAGGATGAATAGGGTATTTTGCTTAGATCAACTGTGTCAAAGGCTTTGTAAATATTGGTAAATATTAGCTCTAGAGGTTTATTGTATTCCACTACTTCTTCTATTAGATTTTGTATGCTTTGTAGATGGTCATTAGTTTTATAACTTTTTCAAAATCCTGCCTGTTTTCTTTTGGTTGATATATATATATATATATATATATATATATATATATATATATATATATATATATATATATATCTATATATATATATATAATATATATATATATATATATATATATATATATATATATATATATATATATATATATATATATATATATATATATAACCAAGGTTCCTACAACCTCTGCCGCTTCTCTCATTTCGACCGCCATCGTTTTCTGTCCATCCATTCGTCATCTTTGATGGCTCTATCTCTCATTACGTGCCGTACATTTTTTTCCCAGGCAACTGAAGGCCTTCACCTTTTTCTTCTTTATTGTGGTATGTAATTTAAAGCTTTCTTTGGCCATATATCTTCATTCATTCACTTCGCGTGACCATACCACACTAGTCTCATTTTAATTCCGTCTACACTGGAATATACAGTATTTGTCCTTCTCCTAATATCTTCATTTCTGATATGATCTTTTTTGGATACACCACACGCTTTCCTTAGCAAATCCATTTTTACTATTTTTATTATTTTTCTATCTTTTTTCGTAATTTGCCAAACTTCTGCCCCATAAGTCAAAATAGGCTCTACCAAGGTTCGATAGATTGTCCATTTTGTTTCTTGTCTAATATCTTTACACCGTAGTAGAGAGTTTAGAATGTTTATCGCTTTTTTTCTCTGCTGCGTTCTGTTTTCGAAGGCTCTTTTGGTAGTGCATATTATAGATCCGAGATATTTATATTCATTGCATGTTTTTGTGTTGTTAATTTCTAACTCTAGATCTTCTTCATCATCTCCTATTTTAAGATACTCTGTCTTTGAGATATTCATATTGAGGCCAAATTTTTCATGTTCTTGTTTTAGTTTTCTAAACACGTAGTCTATGTCTTCCTCAGCATTCACTACGACTACCTGAACATCTGCGAAAAATAAAGTTGTTAGACATTTACCACCGTCTATGTCTATTCGCATTCCAGATACTTGTTTCCTTCAGTGCTCGAGCGATAATTTAATATATCTTTTTAACAAGGTCGAAGATAGACAACATCCTTGTTTACGCCCCTTTGTTATTGGAAATTATTTAGATATAAATTTTCTTTCTTTAACGAGACTTCTTGTATTTTTGTATATATTTGCGATAGCATCCACATACTCTCTACTGAGACCTAGTTTCGTCAATGTTTGAAACAGTTTTTTCAAAGGTACCAGTATCGTATGCCTTCTCTAAATCTACAAACAAGGGGTAAGTAGATAAATTCCTTGCATTCCACTATTTGATTACCTGCTGCAGAACGAATATACCATCAGTGCACGATCTTCCTGCACGAAATCCATTTTGTTCTTCTAGATCTTCGTATTCTGATTCTATTCTTTCTTTTATTATTCGACTGTACAACCTCCCCACTGAGCTGATAACAGTTATTCCCTTATAATTAAAGCATTTGCGTTTATCCCCTTTCTTCAATATTGAGCTGATGTATCCAACATTCCAATCACCAGGGATATTTTGTCCTTTTAAGCATTTATTGTTAAATAGTTGAACCAACATCTCATGCAATATTTTTGGTCCATAATTTACCAACTCAATTGGGATATCTCCTGGTCCTGCTGCTTTACCGTTTTTCGATTTTTTGAGGGCATCGCTTAACTCTCCGGTTGTTATTTGTGTATGTTCAGATATTTCTTCCATTTTGATCTCTTGGAATTTACATCTATCCTCTGTCAGGAAGACCTTATAATGGTGTTTCTACTATTTCAGATCTATTAACTGTAATTCAGATTTGTAATTTAGTTAGATTTTTCCTTTCCTTACCTCCGGAGAGACTTTATCACCTTCCACACTTGTCCAACTTTTGTTCCATCCATATACCTATTTAACTCTGCACATCTTCGATCCCACATCTCATTTTTACTTTTAACTACTCCTCTTCTTACATATCGATTTAATTTTTTATATATCTTATAATCTTCCTCCTTTCTCGTTGACATCCATTTCTGATAAGCAGTTTTCTTCCTGTTTACTAACGTTTGCATATTCTCGGAACACCATTCTTGATTTTTTGTTTCATGTTTGTCTTTATACCCCAAAGCTTCACTTGCAGCCTCATGAATGCATTTTTTAAGTTGCTGGTAAAATTTTTCTGCTGATATATTTTCTCGATCCACATTTTGTAATTTTGTGGCCAGTCTTAATTTGTAAAGAATTTTCCTGAAATCTTTCTTTAAGCTTTCTAGAATATATTTAGGGGATGTCACTTCTCGTCCCTTTTCTGTATTCTGTACCTAAGTGTTATTGTTTTTGCAATAGTTACCTATCACGCTGGCCATAAGTAAGCAATGATTGGATTCACATTCTGATCCACTGAAATCCATTCATAATTTGGAGAAACATTGTTTGATAAAAATCTCTAAGGCGAATTCAGTTGTCATTGGGTGTTTGTTCCCCATATCTTTCTACGACTCTGTTATCTTCTTCTCTCTCTACTCTGCCGTTTAAATCTCCTTGTATAAAGATTTCACAGTTTTCTTTAACTTCAGAGAGTATTTCATTCATTTTGTTGTAGAAATCGTCTTTACTTCTGGATCTGTATCTTCATTTGGGGCGTACACTCCAACAATTACGATGTTGTGCCCATTCTTTTTCATTTCCAGTATTAGCAGTTATTCGTTTACTTTAGTTCACGATTTAATATTGTTTTTAAGATTTTTTCAAATGGCACTAGAGACTTCTCTCTTAGCTCTGTTATCTTTACTCACTCCACTGCAGATAAATATTATTCTCCTATCTCTTAATTTCCTTTTCCCTTTTTCTTGGTCTCAGTGCGAATATATATATATATATATATATATATATATATATATATATATATATATATATATATATATATATATATATATATATATATATATGTTCGGATAAGTTTCCGCGGTCAGATAAATGAAAATTACTGAGTTCTCGGGAAGAACCGCGTTGAGAATTTAAAACTCGACGTTTCGGCACCCATTTTGGAGCCATTATCAAGAGGGATACGGTTCGGTTCGAGTTCAGGGTCTCAATCTGCCTACTCCCCTCACTCGAGACGTACCAGTATCGTGTTCTATATTGCAAGAACTGTCTCTCGGCACTGAGGTCTCAATCTGCCTACTCCCCAGTGTCGAGTGACAACCGGTCTTACCCTGTGTGGCTGCTTTTATACTCGCTGTATGCGCGGGAACGGTATGCGCTGACGTGGTCTGAACTGACGTGGCCTGAGCGGTGTGGGCGGGAGGTCGCTGAAGAAGGGGTCGCCATGTTGCCGGCAATCGTTTCGCGTCATCGCGCGTGTTCAAGCTGTGAGGAGGTTTTTCGATTTCGATAGCTTCACGAATGATTCTCGCTTTTAATGAGCGGATGGGAGCGATGGTTTTTGCTTTTTCGAAATCTATTTTGTGGCCTGTCTATGATGTCTATGATGTCTGAATATGATGTTGGGCTAGGGCTGAAGTGGTATCGTAATGTTTGACTGATAGAGAATGTTCGTAAATACGGTTATGGATTCGTCGGTTTGTCTGTCCTACGTATGTACGTGGGCAACTGGAACAAGGTATCTCGTAGACACCATGGTCTTCATTGGGGATTTGGTCTTTTACGGATCTAACGAGATTGGACAATTTGGAGTGAGTGGTGAAGATGGTTTTGATATTAAGAGGGATAAGAGTTCTACTGATCTTGTCAGTGACACCTTTAATAAAAGGTAGAAAGATTTTGGGTTGATCCGGCGGCAAGGTTTCTTTTTTGGATGGAATGGGGTTTAGAAGTTTTTGAATGCTTCTATTAATTTGGGTTTTGTGGTAGCCGTTTTGTAGGAGTGTTTGTCTTATTGAATTGATTTCGGATGACCTGTGATTGTTGTCGCTAAGTCTTATGGAACAAGAAATAAGAGTGTTGATGACTGAATTAAGTTGGGCGGGGTGATGATGTGACTGGGCATTGAGATAGCGGTTTGTATGAGTGGGTTTCCGGTACACGGAATAGGAAAAACTGTGAGGTGGATTTTTCTGAATAAGAACATCAAGGAATGGCAAAGACGCTTCAGACTCAACTTCCATCGTGAATTGAATGCTGGGATGTATTCCATTCAGGTGGGAGAGGAAGAGATCTAATGTGTCTTTACCATGGGGCCAAATGACAAAGGTGTCATCAACGTACCGTAACCAGCAGGTGGGTTTGAGATATGACGACGACAAGGCTACTGTTTCAAAATGTTCCATGTATATATCTGCTATTACGGGAGAGAGGGGCGATCCCATTGGGGCACCTTTGATTTGACGATAGAAACGATTTTGGAACGTGAAATATGTATTAGACATGCAGTGTTTTATAAGAGATAATGTGTCTTGGGGAATTTGATGTTTAGACTCCAAGATGGAAATGGTTTCATCGATGGGAATGTTGGTGAATAAAGAAACAATGTAAAAACTGACTAGTATGTCTGAGGGCGAAATAGAAAAGTTTTTCAGAAGATCAATGAAATGAAAAGAGTTTTTGACAAAGGACGAGGCGTTTTCGGCTAATGGTTGTAAGGATGAAGCGAGATGTTTTGCCAATTTCTGAGTGGGACAGTTGTATGCACTGACGATGGGTCTTAGGGGAACATTGGGCTTATGGATTTTTGGAAGGCCGTATATCTTTGGAATTAGGGATGATTTTTCTCTGGGTATACCCTCATCTTGAAATATCAAAATTGCCTTGGGTAAAGTCAACATAATTTAAAATTTAATTTCCTTTGCAGCACAAAAAACTCAATTCAAACCCAAACAATATAGTTTTTCCTTTTAGGAAGACTTGATGTCACTGAGCGGGTAAACAAAAATAAATAAGCTATACCAACTGTAATACTGCTTGTCCTACTGACTGTAAGAAAGTTTATCGATGTTTGTCTTTTAAAGAAAACTAAGTGTTAATATCAATACAAATGAAAAATATTATATGTATTATGAATTAAATAAAAAATTTGACTGAATGCTGCTACTAATACGGGCTCGGTAAATATACGGTACAGTTATTATCAAAAACCGAAAAAAACCACATTGTGTTTTTTTTCCCCAACAATATTCTATTAAGCCATGTATAGTATAATGGAAACATGTTGGACCAAATAACCTAACATATAAACTTACTGCAGCAATTATTTAAAATACACTTTAAATAATATTACATTATACATAATAAACATAAATACCATAAGCAGTAGCTGTAAAAATAAAAGGTTATATTTTCAGTTTAAACAGTTCCTCTGGAAACTTTTCAATATCAAAATTGCCTTGGGTAAAGTCAACATAATTTAAAATTTAATTTCCTTAGCAGCACAAAAAACTCAATTCAAACCCAAACAATATAGTTTTTCCTTTTAGGAAGACTTGATGTCACTGAGCGGGTAAACAAAAATAAATAAGCTATACCAACTGTAATACTGCTTGTCCTACTGACGGTAAGAAAGTTTATCGATGTTTGTCTTTTAAAGAAAACTAAGTGTTAATATTAATATAAATGAAAAATAATATATGTATTATAAATTAAATAAAAATTTTGACTGAATGCTGCTACTAATACGGGCTCCGTAAATACTCTTATTTTTAAGTAAAAAAACATCATTATAAATTGTGATTTTGTGCCTAATTATAGTCGGTAACTGTAAGTGTACAAGATTCATTTAATTTTTTTGTAAATTCGTTTTGAATTTAATTAGACAAGCTGAAAAGTTTGTTCGGAATATATGCCCATGAGATCTTTTTGCATAATCACTTGAGATACCCCATAATAAGGTTTGGGTGGCCCAATCGAAAAGTTTTTTAAACTATATTTTTAAACAACTAGTAACAATCAATCTTCTCGGTCCGGACAATATTGTTTTTAATTGTTTAGTCAATCTGAACAAAACATATTTTTTGTAATTTTTCTTAAACTTAATCTTTTTGAGTTATGAACAATTTAAAACTAAAAAAAGTAAAAAATATAATTTTTTAATTTACCAAGGATCTATAAGTTCATACTTTGGTCTATCATTTTCCGATAAGTATTTTGGGCTTATTACATTAAAAAAAAATGGGCCGATTGTTTTTAATCATCGTAAATGAAGCGCTCACGACATTTCGGGCGCTCGGGCTGCGGCTTACATCTCTTCGGAGTAGGCATTAAAAAGAATTGGCGACAATACGCATCCCTGTCTCGCTCCATGTCTTATTTCAATTTCTTCTGACAGCTGTTCGCTAACACGTAGTTTTACTCGCTGTTTATAGTACAAATTTGATAGGATTCTGAGGTTGTTGTAGTCAATCTTCTTTGAATTCAGGACATTCATTAATTGTTCATGTTGTACTTTATCCAATACTTTATTAAAGTCAATGAAACGGGAGTATATATCTTGATTGACGTTCAGGCATCTTCGTATCAGTATCTTAAGTGAAAAAAGAGCTTCACCATTCCTAGTTAAAAACCAAATTGTGTATCATTAACGTCTATGTCCAGTTTGTGATATATTCTTAGTAGTAACTTTAGCCCATGGGCTAGGATTTAAGGTTTGATGAGGAATGCCAACGAGTAACGAAAGAGAAAAACGACGCGTATCTAAAAATGATCAAAAGGACTAGGAGCAATGTTGAAGAATATCGAGTAAAGAGACGAGAGGAAAAATGATCAACAGAAGGACTAGGAGCAATGTTGAAGAATATCGAGTAAAGAGACGAGAGGAAAAACAAAAACACAAACAGAAAGATACAGAAAATTATACAAACAGGTTAACACAAAAAGAAAAGTTTTCAAGCCACAAGCGAACCAAGTTAAGGCCCTTAACGGAATTCTTTTAAACGAGACAGTGGAAGTACTAGAAAGATGGCAGGAGCATTTTATTACGCTACTTAATGGAGAAAGTAGAGCTGAAGGTAGATATAGAAATAGAACAGGATGATACTGAACTACCAACTTTGGAAGAAATAAACAAAGCAATTCAGTATTTAGCCAGAAACAAGTCACCCGGAGCAGACAACCTATCCGCAGAAATATTTAAATGTGGCGGTCAAATATTTGTAACCCTCCTTCACAAACTACTAATACAGGTATGGCAAGAACGCGCGTTACCAGAAGATTGGAATACTGGAATTATATGCCCCATACACAAAAAAAAACGTTCTTGAATGTTCCAACTTTAGAGGGATTTCCCTTCTTAATGCAGCATATAAAATTGTGTCCCTGATACTTAACAAACGACTGGCACGGACGGTATACTGACAATATAATAGGATCCTACCAAAGAGGCTTCTTGAAAAATAATTCTACCATTGATCACATATCATCCATCAGACAAATATTAGAAAAAACGACGGAGTACGACATAGACTGCCATCACATCTTCGTAGACTTTAAGGCAGCGTACGATACTATTGACAGGTCCCAATTATATTCGGCGATGATCGAATTAGGAATACCAAAGGATTGGTAGAATTAATTAAAATGACAATAATGAAAGTCGAATGTAAAGTGCGCGTACAAGGGGATGTTTCAAAACCATTTAAAACCAACAGAGGACTGCGCCAGGGAGAGGCGCTATCATGCACGCTGTTCAACTTAGCGTTAGAAAAAGTTATGAGAGATTCGGGAATAAAATTAAAAGGTACGATATATACCCGTAGTATACAAATAATGGCATACGCTGATGATATCGTCATAATTGGAAGAACCCAAAATGAAGCAGTGGAGGCTTTCACACGTATCAAAAATGCCGCAGAAAACATCGAACTTCTGATTAACATCCAGAAAACTAAATATATGCCGGCCATATCAAGAATTCAACAAAATAACTTAGAGGTGCAACACGAAACGATAGAAATGGTAGAAGAATTCTGCTACTTAGGATAACTGGTAGACTACAAAAATAACACATCCAACGAGATAAAAAAAGAATATGCGTGGCTAACCGCTGTTATTTTGGCATGGGCCCTCAACTAAGAGCGAGAAGTATGTCAATAGCAACAAAGTGCAAACTTTATAAAACAATAATACGCCCAGTGCTCACATAAGGATCGGAAACATGGGCAATGACGACCCGAGATGAAGAGTTACTGCGAGTCTTTGAAAGAAAAGTATTGAGGACCATATATGGCAGAGTAAACGAACAGGGTCTATGGAGAAGTCGATATAACTTTGAACTCTATAGACTTTTTGGTGATGCAGATATTGTGAAGACCATCAAAATAAACCGCCTAAGGTGGGTGGGCCACGTTATGCGGATGGATGAGAGTGATCCCACTAAAATAACTATGCTAAACGGGCCGGTCGGAAGAAGAAGAAGGGGGCGACCTAAACTCAGATATCTGGACGATGTACAGGAAGATCTGAGGGAGATTGGAGTGAGGGGCTGGAGAAGACAGACACTCGATAGGGAAGGATGGAAGAATGTTTTGAAGCAGGCCAAGGCTCACGAAGGGCTGTAGCGCTAACTGATGATGATAAACTTTAGCCCATGAGACATCAAGCTAATGGTGTGGTAATCTCTACATTTTCTTGCGTTTTTCTTTATGGGGAGACAAATAAAAATCGACGTTAGCCACTCTTTGGTATTACGTCTGAACTATAAATTTGGTTCAAGAGTATCACTAAAACATCAAGGTGCTTCTCATCTAGAATTTTTAGGATTTCTATAGGAAGCATGTCAGGTCTAGGGCTTTTTTCACTTTTAATTGTTTTTAATGCGTGTAATATTTCTTCGTTTGTAATATATGGACCTATTTCTTCCGACGTAAGTTCTATGTGCTCTAGATCTCCTCTTTTATTATAGAACAGTTCGTCGATATATACTGCCCATCTTTGTACTTTCTCGTCCGTCTGTGTTATAGTAGTCCCGTGTCTATCCAAAAGTGCACCAGTGGGATTTTGTTTTCTTAGTCCTGCCAGTTCTTTAACTTCCTTGTGTAGGTTAAACAGATCATATTTATTTTGAAGGTCTTCGATCTCTTTGCATTTCTCTTCAAAGTATTTTTCTTTTGTCTGCTTTATCATCTTCGTAATCTCTTGGTTTTTCTCTCTTTATTTATTGTTGTCTTTGTTTTTAAACTCGATTGTTTCATCACATTGAGTATCTCGTCATTCATTCATTTTTCATTTCCTCTTGCGGAAGTCTTTAGTATTTCTTTACAGGATTCCAGTAGACATTTTAGTCGATCCCAGTACTTGACAAGATCATTCTTGTTTGTGTTCAATTTGCTGCAGTTCACATGCAGTTCGTGTTGAAGGCATTCTGTTATGTTGGGTTCTTTGAGTTTTATTGTGTCTATTATAAAGATTCTTTGATGTATTATATTATTCTTAAGGGTGAGTGTAATTTTGGCGATTAATGGATTCTGATCTGAGGCCACGTCTGATCCAGGATATGCTTTCAAGGCTTTAACAGCAATACGGTATCTTTTATTGATCATAATATAGTCTATCTTGTTCCTGACTTGTTTTTTCGATGTATCTGCGGGCGATCGCCATATATACAGTCTTCCGTTTGGTAACTTAAAAAATGTGTTTGTAATAATCAAGTCCTGTTCTTGACCGAATTGTAAGAGACAGTCTCCTCTCTCGTTTTAATTTCCCAGACCATATTTTCCTATACACTTTCCGCTTTGTCCTTTTCCAATTTTTGCATTGAGATCACCTAGAACTATCGTGATTTCTTTTATTTTCATTATTCTCAGTGCCTCTTCGATATCTTGGTAAAATAATTCCACTTCTTCGTCGAAATTCGCCGTAGAACTTGTATCAAATTTAGTTTGGCATGCTATGTCATCAATTTTTCTACCATTACCCTTTCTGAGATAGGGAAATAGCATTCCATCACTCTATTAGATTTTTTATTAACTTTTACTACCACGCCGTGTCTGTGTTGGTTATTCTCGCTACCGGAATAATATATTGTGGCTTCCTCTATTGAAAAACAACCTGAGTTGGGCCACCTGGCTTCACTGATACCCAGTCCATTGATATTTAAAATGTTCATTTCTTGAATCACATTGTACATTTCACCAGACTGAAACATGCTCTGAATATTCCAGGTTCCTATTCTAGTGTTGGACAGTCTTATTTTCTCATCTACGTATTATCATCTGATCTACACAAATCTAGCCGCAGAATTTCTTATGGTACCCAGGTGAGTCCAAATATTCAGAAGTACCTGTTGCAAGAACTTAGACCAAAGAACATGTAACCACATTCTGCGACCGGAAAAAAATCTCTAATATAATTTCAACTGCATTCAATGAGGATGATTTAGGTGAAGATACTGAAAGGAACCCAAAATAGACAAGGATGTTTTGACGGTGTAGGAGGCACTAGATCGTAGATGCCAAACAGTTTGTGCAGATTAACAAGTGACTGCAAAAACATACTGTACACACCAACTAGACTTGTACAAACTGGAATAGGGTTAAAACAGTCTGTAATGGGTAACGTCAATTTATGATATACAGGGTGGCGCACCGAAAACGAAACAGATGCATTTACTGGCAGATGATTCCTTTTAAAAAAAAAACGCTTGGACCCGTCGATTTTGTTATCGAGGGGGAAACAAAATTGGCATAAAATCACATTAACATTTGCAGCCCCCTAAGCGGGGGTGGCACCATCCCTAAAATCTTAAATGGTAAGGGGGGTCGAATGATCCATCATTTAAAAGGTCTTTCAACTCCCTTTACAATGATGTAAAATTCATGTACTTCAATTCAGTAGTTTTGGAGATTTATTGATTTAAAGTTTAAATACATCATTGTAAGAGGAGATCAATACATAGCAGCAAAGTTGTTAAAAAATAAAGAATGAACTGACCTGTCAGCCGAGTAAATGTTGAAAATGACCACCATTACTTTCCATGCAATAATAAAGATTTTGCTGAAAACGTTGCCGGACATTTTGCAATATTTGAGGAGTAATTTGATGGCACTCATTCACAATTCTTTGTCGTAAATCTTCTAAGGATGTTGGCTGAGTAGCATAGATTTTGATTTTTAAGTAACCCCACAAAAATAAATCCAAAGGTGATAAATCTGGCGATCTTGGGGGCCATTCAACGGCACCTCTTCTACCAATCTATTGACCTGGAAAGGTCTGATCTAAATAATGCCGAACTCTTAATGCGTAATGTGGTGGGGCACCATCCTGTTGGAACATCAACATATTCTCAACGTATCGACCATCATTCTGATTTTCAATTATATCTGTTAGCGCAGGATCTATGGCATTTTGCAGTAATTCCAAATACATTTCACCAGTCAAATTTCCAGGTAAGAGAAAAGGACCAACCAAATGATCGCCAAAAATGCCAGCCCAAACATTTATTTTTTGTGGCTGCTGTGTGTGTACCTCATGGTAAATTCTGGGATTAGAGTCCGACCAATATCGACAATTATGACGATTTACTTCGCCATTTAAAAAAAAGGAACATTCGTCGGAAAAGCAAATGTTAAATAAAAATTGTTCATCGTTTGTAATTCGTTCACTCATAACTTCACAAAATTCTAATCGCTTATCAAAATCGTCTTCATTAAGTTCGTGTACAAGGTGAATTTTATACGGATGAAAATTATGGGCCTTTAGAATCTGTTGGATAGTACGTCGACTAACACCACACGAAGTTTGCAATGTGCGGGTACTTAATGTAGGATCTACAATAACTTGCCCTAAAACCCCCACTTCTGTTGCTTCGTTCCTTATAGGATTTTCAATATTACGTTTTTTATTGGCGACTGATCCAGTTTCCCGAAATTTAGCTACAAGTTCTAGAACATATTTTCGGTGCACATTATTGTTCTCATGTCGCTCATTAAAAATTTGTGCTGTTCTATTAGCGCAGTGATTATTTCCGAAAAATATTTCAATAATTTCAACCCTTTCTGCCGTGAAATATACCATGGTTAATTTATGTATAAAGCAATAAATGATATTTTAACAACAAAGATTGGTCAAATCAATCGCAAACTAATGTACTATTTCCTATTTAAAATAAGTACGTGGCATTCTCTACTTATCTTTCTTCAAGAAACAACTTTTTTTGTCACAAAGGACACTTCAATTGCTATTTTTATTATTAATAAACCATGGACGTAGTAAATAAAAGCATTTACTTATCAAGAAAATGCTTTTACTCAAATTTCTTCTGAAAGAAGTACAAACTAATTTGATGTACCTATTAAAGTCTACTTTAAACTTTAAATCAATAAATCTCCAAAACTACTGAATTGAATACATGAATTTTACATCATTATAAAGGGAGTTGAAAGACCTTTCAAATAATGGATCATTCGACCCCCCTTTTCATTTAAGATTTTAGGGATGATGCCACCCCCGCTTAAGGTGCTGCAAATGATAAAGTGATTTTATGCCAATTTTGTGTCTCCCTCGAAAACAAAATCGACGGGTCCGAGCGTTTTTTCAAAAAAGGAATCATCTGCCAGTAAATGCCTCTGTTTCGTTTTCGGTGCGCCACACTGTATGTAAAATAAGGCAGTTGTGTGCTAAACGACCGCTTTACAACTAGCGATTTCCAGAAAAAAGTAGATAATAGTATTTTAAGAACAATAAAAATAACGCTCAACTTGACGTAACGAGGAAACGTTATTTTACAATTATTGTTCTAAATACATTAATAGTCCCTTTTATAAAAAAAAATCCTATTAGGTAAGCTGGTCATACTAAAACATTTTTTAATTTCATTTGTGTTTTTATTTTGTTAGAATTTTTAACTTAACAAAATATGTTTTAAAAGTATATTTTTGAATCTAAATAAATGTATCTTTTATTTAATTTAAAGACTAGTAAGGGATGCAAATTAGGTACAAGAAGTTGACTTAACTAAATTGGAATTATCCGCCAGAGCTAAGAATTAGATTTCTTGTTGCCACAGCCAACTATTCGATTTTGGAATTTAAAGTAGATTGTTTACACTGATTAATTTAAAACTAACGGAACTGGAGTTTTCCCTTGTTCTATTCATTTGGATAGATGATAAAATTGCTGCGTAAAAATAAAAAAATTGGTATATGTGGTCGGTATTAGCGTCTATTCAATTTTCATTTTTTCAACTTTTTTTTTTTTCGTTATTTTAAGGTTTCTAAACAATTAAAAATCACTCAACTTATATATCAAGTAAAAATAATTACATTAACTATAGATAAAACTTAAAACTCTTTTGGTTTATATAAACAAATATTAAACAAAACAACACCAACAAAACAGACCAAAAGTTCAGTCGAACCCGCTTTTTGGAATAGCTTTCGTCCCACGCAAAAATGTTCTAGACTACAAGTACATAGAAGATTTTTCATTCAATCAACTTTTAGAAACTATGCTCTAAACACAAAATACATAGTATATACTATGTATTTACTACTCGCGCAACATTCATCCGGGTTGAACCGCGTCGATTATCATCGCGCCAAGCGTTTAATATACTTTCGATGTCTTCTTTAGGACTTCTGAAGTCTTATTCGCCAAGCCCCAAGACATTACTACACTAATCACTAAATAATACATTAGTGGTACTGGAAATAGAGGGCGGCTCATTTATACCATCCATGGTCATGGTGACGTGGTTTAGGTGGAAGTTGGCGTAGGGGTTAGCATGGTGATTGGTGCGGGGTTTGTCTCGGGGATTGGCACGGGCGCGAACATTTCTGACAGTAGGATTTTGATCAACTGGTGGAACGGAGGATATTTTTCTTATGAGAGGTCTCTAAGTTGAAGGTAACTGTATGCCGTTATCTCTTTTATTAAGACAATTTGTCATTTTTTTCAATTTTTACGGCTTCTCGGATAATTGTTGGTTTATAGAAGCGGATGGGAACTATGGTTCTGGAGTTTTCAAAATTAATTTTGTGACCTGTATGAAGATGGTGTTGACCTAGAGCTAAAATTGAGTCGGAATTGTGAACAGAAATGGAATGTTCATAAATCCTATTTTGAATTCTACGATTTGTTTGGCCTATATAGGATTGGAGGCAGTCTGTACAAGGAATTTCATAAACTCCATGTTTTTCGTTTGGAATGTTGTCTGTGATTGATCCAACAAGGGATGAAAGATTTTGTTGGGGGTTAAATATTGTCTTTATTTCTCTTGATTTTAGAATTTTGTCGATTTTGTCAGTGACACCTTTAATGTCAGGTTAAAAACCTTTCGTATGATGAGGGTCTAATTTTTTGGATTGAGATTGAGTGGAAGATTGATGTCTGTGGACGCCACTATTGATGTATGTGATTTTTGCGGTAACCGTTTTGGATTAAGGCTTGTTGTAAACTAGAGAGCTCAGCAGATCTACTTGCATCATCGCAAAGGTATAGTTATCTGGAGATAAGCGTTTTAATAACTTAATTAATTTGTGAAAAGAAATGATAAGAGTTGGCATGCAAGTAACGATTGATATGGATGGGTTTTCGATAAAGAGAGTGATGAAAACCTTGGGATTGGTTATTTTGTATGAAAACGTCTAGAAACGGTAGCGATAAATAAGTTTCCACCTCCATCGTGAACTGGATAATAGGATGTATACCATTCAGATGGGTTTGAAGCATCCCCGCCATGGGGCTTAATGACGAAAGTATCTTCAACATATCGTAGCCAATATGTGGGTTTGAGCATTGATGTGGATAGTGCTCGGGTCTCGAAGTCTTCCATAAAGATATTACCAATTTCTAAAAATAGTGGGAAGCCCATTGTGGCACCATTTATTTTTCTGTAGAATGGATTTTGTAAGATGGAACAAGTGTTGGACATACAATGTTCTATAAGATATTTTCCTTTTTGTGTTTTTTAATCACTGATTATAATTATATACTTAAGTGGTATTTTCTATCGGTACTGTTATTAAACATGGAAATGTTTAGAAATATTCTTAGTTCTGTAAGTTTAATAATTTATAATACTGTTTTTTTATTAATTTTATAATTTGTTATTTGACGAACAATAATTGTTAATAATTATTATCAAAGTATAACTTAAGAAAACAAGATCTGTAATACATATATTTTATTTCTTTGAATGTTATCACTAAAAATTTATTTATTAAGATGTGGTGCCTGTGTAATATTAAAAAAAGTTTTACCATTAAATTAAAAAGAGAAAGAAATGTTCTCAAATAATTCTAATAAAACTAACTTGTAGCACACCGTTTTAAACGGTACAATTACATTACTTATTTGATTTTTAAATGTTATTGTTTTATCCTAGCATTATTCCCTGAGCGTTGTAACGAATACTTTGCCTACCACATATATACCACAGTATTACTATCTGGGGTTAAAAATTGGGGACAGAAGTAACTGGGGTGTAGATAGGGCAAGCAAAATAAACGAAACTTATGCGAACGGTGCTCAGGGTTTATTTGGAGAACTAGGTCGTAGATAAGTGAATGGCAAGGGGGTTGCAAAAGAGAGGTTAGCATATTTTTTTAATAAATAAACAAAATGGTTTAGGGAAAAAAATTAAATATTTATTACTGTCTCACCACAAACAGTTACAAAGTAAATAGTACAAAAATACTATATATATGGTCATAAAGATAAATACAAAAATAACAAAGAGAAACACTTTACACTCCGTTTATACTATTGGAGATACTATAAAACTTACAAATGTTACTGGGCTATAAATTGTAGCAGAAATAAATTACTACAAATAAATAAATAACTTTTTAAGTGAAACCATGTATAGAGGTTAACCTTCTTTAAAAACCAAACAAAAACAAGATTTGTTATGATTAGCTATTTATCAGATGTCAAAAATAATAAAGCTAGCTGTCATATGTCAAAACTAAATCTTAAAACACAACAAAAAATATGACAGATATGGTCACACCCTACATTCACAATCTTAATTATTACAATTTCTTAAATTTTAATGAAAGCAATTATTATTAAAAAAAAAAAATGTCTATTTTCACTTTAAAAGTTCAACACAAAAGAGCTACCTGGATTTCACTAAAATTTCCTTACTTTACATATTTTCTGAGGTTGGAACTGGAGATTCATGGCCATGCGAAAAACTGCATCTAGTCTGGAACGTCCACTAGGGATACCAAAATGAGGATGAAAGCTAGCACTGGAACGCGAACCTTGGAAACCCGTCTTCTTAAAAAACTGGAACAGGTACAACTGAACACAATGGCAACATGTGGTTATTTTCAAAATTAATGTAAAACGCCGTTTTACAAATATCTCATATGAAATACTGCTTACAAATAACAAACAGTGATTACTCGTTTAAAATTTGACACATTACATTAAGTAAACATCACTTTTTTTCAATAAATTTGACGGTTTTTTCCGACTCAACTAAACACGACCGCTTTCAATCTTCCACACCTAACTCTTGAATTCTCTCCACCACGATCTGTGTACCGGCTTCTACCGTCCCTTACCCCGCGTTTCAAGTTGAAGGGGCAAGCGAACCGGAATTCTCGTCAAACATGCTTCAAATTATATCGTAAGATGACCTTGACGTACAAATATAAACCAAAATATAATCATATTTAACTTTGTAGCCGAATTCTTTCTTGGAGAGTTTGGGATGTGTAAACAAAAACACCAAATTTTATGTATAATTTTTTTATTACTTGAATATCGATATTTTTTAAAAGAAAGACTTACAGTGTAAGTCATCTCTTTTGTAGTCACTATCTTTTAGAGTAGTTGATATTTTTCAACTTAAATATTATGTTATACTTAAATAAACCTACTTTCTTTACTACACTAAAATAAAATACAAAATACCTTCTGTAAACTCTATTAGAATACAAACTTTTTTACAGTGAAGCTGCTTTCTATTGTAAAACAAAAAAAGATATTTTAATTTTAAAATTCTACGCGAAAAATAAAAACTATAAATTGAAATCTAACTTTCGTATTAAAAGTGTTTCTGTTGGCTTAGGATCTTTTATCTATCTTGCGAATTGAAAAATAATTTAATAAATGGAAACGAAGTAACTTCAATTTCACGTTGAGTTCATTAAAACACGGTGACTTTCATCTAATTTAAATTCACGACAGGTCTGTCTTCACTTTGGAATAATAAGATTTTTGTTTGTAGAGATATATATTAATTAATCAAAACCATTGAAAATATTTACTGACAAAATCAAAGAAAAACAGTTATCGCAGTCTAAAACTTCAAAGTGATAATCACATTTATATTTAATTTTCAAAGTTTGGAGAAAAAATGGGCAAAGTAAGAATTGTAATATTATTAGCTATGAAGTTATGAAAAGTTAAGTTAAGTTGCTTAAATTGTTGGCATCAGTCTTTTTATTAATGCTTTTTTCTCTTGAAAAATGAATGCCGTCTCAAGAAAAAAAATCCGTTTAAATAATTACTCTCCGTGGATAGGATTTTTACAATCGAAAAATCGAAAGAGTGTCCTGTTGTGTTAGCATGTGTGACTAGAAAACATCTATCATGGTGTTACCTAATATCACTCTTGTGAAGAGTCAAACGGCTGAAAACTTTTTGGGAGGTGTGACCTATATAAGAACCTTCACAGCAACCCCCAATTTTTGAGTTTTACGTTACCATGTAGGATATCTGCACGTTACCATTACACCATCATTAACAAAAATGTAACAAATATCAAATTTTATACCGAGGCTGTAGGAACTGGGATTTTCTTCTCCGGCAACTGAAGGCCTTCTCCTTCTTCTTCTTTGTTGTGGTATGTAATTTAAAGCTTTCTTTGGACATCTATCTTTATTCGTTCGCTTTACGTGACCATACCACACTAGTTGTCTCGTTTCAATTCTGTCTACACTGGAATATGCACTATTTGTCCTCCTTCTAATATCTTCATTCCTGATATAATCTTTTTGGATTCACCACACGCTCTCCTTAGAAAATCCATTTATACTACTTCTATTCTTTTTCTATCTTTTTTCGTGATCTGCCAAACTTCTGCCTCATAAGTCATAATAGACTGTACCAAGGTTCGATGGATTGCCAATTTCGTTTATTGTCTAATATCTTTAGACCATAGTAGAAAGTTTAGAATGTTTACCGCTTTTCTTCCCTGCTGCGTTCTGTTTTCGATATCTCTTTTGGTAGTGTGTTCTCTAGATATTATAGATCCGACATATTTATATTCATTACATGTTTTTGTGTTTTTAATTTCTAACTCTTCTGCATCATCTCCTATTTTAAGATACTCTGTCTTTGACATATTCATATCGAGGCCCCATTTTTCATATTCTTTCTTTAGTTTTCTAAACATGTAGTCCATGTCTTCCTCATCATTCGCTACGACTACCTTATCATTTGCAAAAAATAAAGTTGTTAGACATTTACCATCGCTTATGTCTATTCCCATTCCGGATAATTGTTTCTTCCACTCCTCTAGCGATGATTGAACATATATTTTAAATAAGGTCGGGGATAGACAACATCCTTGTTTAAGCTCCTTTGTTATTGGAAACGATTTAGATATAAAGTTTCCTTCTTTAACGACACTTTTTGCATTTTTGTATATATTTGCGATAGCATCCACATACTCTCTACTGAGACCTACTTTCGTCAATGTTTGAAACAGTTTTTTCAAAGGTACCGTATCGTATACCTTCTCTAAATCTACTAACAAAAGGTAGATAGATAGGTTCCTTGCCTTCCGTTTTTCGATTACCTGCTGCAGAACAAATATACCATCAGGGCACGATCTTTCTGCACGAAATCCATTTTGTTCTTCTGTCTTTATATTCTGATTCTATTCTTTCTTTTATTATTCGACCGTACAACCTCCCCACTGAGCTGATAACATGTATTTCCCTATAATTAGATCATCTGCGTTTATCCCCTTTTTTGAATATTCAGCTGATGTATCCAACATTCCAATCATCAGGGATATTTTGACCTTTTAAGCATTTATTAAATAGTCGAACCAACATCTCATGTAATATTTTTGGTCCATACTTTACCAACTCAATTGGGATGTCTCCAGGTCCTGCTACTTTACCGTTTTTTGATCTTTTGAGGGCATCGCTTAACTCTCCTGTCGTTATCACAATTATTTGTGTATGTTCGGATATTTCTTTCGTTTCAATCTCTTGGAATTTACATCTATCCTCTGTCAGTAAGACCTCATAATGGTGTTTCCACTGTTTTAGATCTATTAACTGTATGTTAGATTTTTCCTTTCCTTCCCAACGGAGAGACTTTATCACCTTCCACGCTTGCCCAACTCTTGTTCCATCCATATACCTATCCACCTCTGCACATCTTCGATCCCACATCTCATTTTTACTTTTCACTACTTCTCTTTCTGTATCTCGATTTAATCTTTTATATATTTATGTTGTGATCTTTCCCCTTTCTCGTTGACATCCATTTCTGATAAGCAGTTTTCTTCTTATTTACTAACGTTTGCATATTCTCCGACTACCATTCTTGATTTTTTGTTTCATGTTGTCTTTATACCCCAACGCTTCACTTGCAGCCTCATGAATGCATTTTTTAAGTTGCTGGTATAATTCTTCCGTTGATATATTCTCTCGATCCACATTTTGTAATTTTGTGGCTAGTCGTAATTTGTACAGAAATTTTGTTGAATCTTTTTTTAAGCTTTCTAGGTTATATTTAGGGGATGTTACTTCTTGTCCGTTTTCTATATTCTGTACCTGAGTGTTATTGTTTTTGCGATAATTAACTATCACATTGGCTATAAGTAAACGATGGTCGTTATTTTCTTCTCTCCCTACTCTGCCGTTTACATCCCCTAGTATAAAGATTTCACAGTTTTCTTTAACTTGAGAGAGTGTTTCATTCGTCTTGTTGTAAAAATCGTCTTTACTTTCTGGATCTGCTTCTTCATTTGGGGCATACACTCCGACAATTACGATGTCGTGCAAATTCTTTTTCATTTCCAGTATTAGCAGTTGTTCATTTACTTAGGTCCACGATTTAATATTGTTTTTAAGATTTTTTTGAATGACAATAGAGACTACTCTCTTAGCTCTGTTATCTTTACTCACTCCACTCTAGATATGTATATATTTTCATATCTCTTCATTTCCTTTTCATTTTTTTTGTCTCGGTGAGAAAACATATATCTATTTTTGTTTCCGCTAATTCTTTGAATACTTCTGCTTGTTTGGTTCTAAGTCCTTGTATATTCCATGTAGCCAATATCATTTTCCTTTTCCGTTGGATTAGTCGTCTTTGTTTTGATCCATCCTTTGTATTCCAAGGCTTTTGGTCAAAATTTTTAGCATTTATTTCTTTTGACAAGGGATGAGTTGCTAGCCCATCGCCTCAACCCTCCTCCGTTATCCGGGCTTGGGACCGGCAGCGGCATTAAATTAATATTGTTATCATTTCAAATAGAGTTTAGAAGAGGAATAAGTCTAATTTATCGTACTTTGTTTATTCTATCCTGATAAGATAAACAATGAACTGCTAAAATATGGAGTATATGGAGAATAAATACCGTAGTAGTACCAGCGGAATGAAAGGAAAGTCTCCTGCTACCGATACTTATAAAGGGTGACTCGAGAAATCCTGAAAATTATAGAGGCATTAGTCTGATGAATAGCACATTAAAATTGTTAACGGCAGTCATAAAAGATAAAATCGAGCAAAAAGCGAACATGGCAGATGAACAACAAGGCTTCCGGAAAAACCGCAGCACAATAGATGCAATTTTTATTATCAGACAAATAATAGAGAAGTCTATTGAATATGGAAAACCAGCATACATGTGCTTTGTAGATTTAAATAGTGGTTTTGACAGGGTGAAGCGAAATGACATCTTAAATTTATTAGAAGCTGAACAAATAGACCATCAGATAAAAAGGACAATTAATGATATTAACAAGAACAACAAGACCAGAGTTATAATGCCAACAGGGGAACAGAATGCACAGAACTAAAAGGAGGAATCCGCCAAGGAGACTCGCTCAGCCCATTGTTATTCAATATGGTGATGAATCAAATAATTCACGAAGTAAGAAAACGACACGGATACCACATGGGAGCGCATGAAATCACGATACTTTGCTATGCCGATGATACAGTACTAATTGCTGATAACGAAGATGTCCTACAAAGGCAGCTCTACCTTCAATATCACAGCAAACAAACTTAATATGAGAATATCAGTAAAAACTAAATGTATAGTGATCAGTAAAGAGCCGCGTAGATGCAAACTAAAAATACACGGCAAAATTGTAGAACAAGTAATGAAATTCAATTACCTAGGAGTAGAGATCACTAGTGACAGGGATATAAGAACAGAGACCACAAGGCAAGCATCAAAAGCGGTAAGAGTAAGTGGTTGCCTCCGAGAAACCATATGTAGAAACAAATATCTGACCACGGAAAGCAAAATGAAAGTAGGTATACAAGACAAAGTAAGACCAATCCTAACATATGCAGCGGAGATAAGGACCGATACAAGAAAGACGAAACAACAAATCAACAATATCGAAATAAAAGTATTAAGATCAATAGCGGTCATATCATTCAGAGACAGACAAACCAACAGAAGTATACGCGAACAATGCAAAATTCAAAATATTAACAGGTGAATAAAAACAAGAAAAAAATACTGGAACGAACATGTAAACCGAATGGGACCAGATAGATTAGCGAACATCTGTAAAAACAACAAGCCGTATAGCAGAAGACCCGTTGGAAGGCTGCCAAAAAGGTGGAAAGATAATGTAAAGTCAACAACGACTGAAACAGAATAAGAGGCAGACAAACAGGAGTAATCCTAGTCGCGTGAAGAAGTAGAAGAAGAAGAAGAAGTTTATTATGTTTGCGTTCGACCAGTGAAATAGTGTACTTATTGACTTAAAAGTGTAAGCTGTACGAAAAGCTATTCGAACTCCAATTTCACTTTGTAGTATATGCAACACAATTATAAATTTATTATTATATAGTGCCTATATACATCAAAGACTCTACTATTGGCATAAAGAACGAAAATCGGCAACATCGAAATCAACACAGAAATTACAATTAAGTCTTTTAATATTTAAAATTTATATCAGAGAGATATTTGATATTAACTTCCGTTAGCAGTCTTTTAAGAATACATGGATGATTTGGTAATATGCAATCAAGAAAAAAATTTATTAAACAACACATCAGATAAATTTGTATAGCTAGTCAAATCATTGAATTTTAATCGTATATAGCCTTCAAAGAAGTCTATAAATAGTACCTAATGTCATGAACGCTTGCAAAACGGCTCCAATATTTAATACAATTGTGAATATGATAGAAAATTTTTCAAAATTATATAAGGTTAACCTGTAGAATTAATTAGTGCTACAGGTCAGTAATAATCTAGATTTAATTCTCAATCAGCATTACGAGTACTGTTATAAAAATTTAAGCCTCAGAGACAAAATTCCTAATGCCGAAATAAGTCAAAGAACTAAAATAACCGACAATTAAGTGACATTTTGGAGACCTCGAGAAACAAAAAGAAGCGTGGGAACCCAAAAAAAGATGGATAGACGATATAACAGCTGTAGCTGGAAAGCAGTGGATGAGAATTGCAAAAGATAGAAAAGCGTGGAAGCAATTGGAGGAGGCCTATGTCCAGCAATGCATAAATCAAGGCTGAAGAAAAAGAAGAAGAATATTTAAGGGTGACAGAGGAGTAGGCGCTGGTTTCGTGATCTCAAGCGTTACATATGACTCTCTTCTCCCAACCAACTCTACGATTTTCTTCTCTGAGCTCTACGCAGTCCTTAAAGCTCTTATGCATATAAATTCTAAATACATTCCTCAGTTACACAACTCAGGTATCTTAAAAAACTCGCTAAGCGCCCTTTAATCCCTTAAATAGATCTATCACAAGGATCACCTTGAAAAACTGATAAAACTAGATTTCATGCAGACTCAAGAAAATTCTGGAAGTATCAGATTTATATGGATTTCATGTGCTGATATATGTAAAAAAGCCAAGTATTAAAATAACGTGAGTGATATAAAAGCTTTTGTTAAGAATATAGTTTTTGTGCATGTGTAAAAAACTAAAGGTAATCTTCTCAAACATCACTAAAGAAAATTAAAATTGACGTTACAGCTTGGGTACCCTTAACTAGAAACAGAAAAGCACAATTGGTGTCAACGAGATTACGCATTGGATACACGAGACTTACTCATATTTATTGTCTAAAAGTCATTTATCTATCTATCTATCTATCTATGTGAAACATGCAATGTACAAGTAACCGTCAACCAATTTTTAATTGTATGCCTTCGTTTAGATAATTATCGTGTAGCATTAAACATAGCTAACAGTATAAGTACTTTATTGGGCACTAATTTTTCAGCGAATAATATTGTAAGCTTTTTTTTTTAATTGCTGTATGTTAAAAATTTAGTAATTGTGTAGCTACATTGAAGCTATACTTTAGCTACTATTAACCGTTATGGTGGATGCGGTTGCACTTTTTAAATAAATTAATTATTTATGTAACAAAGGTGTTACTGAGATTATTACACCCGGAGAGCAACAAAATCCAACCACAGGACCTCTGGACCGAGGGATGAATGTTGCTCGCTTTTTTTTTTAAAATTTTCCTTAGTTCGTACTTATGACATCATGTATTAAATCGTTGCACTGTAGACCTTGAAGAGTAGTGGCGACAGCACGCAAACCTGGCGGACTCCTTTCTCTATTTTGATATCTCGCATATTAATGTGTTGTCTTGTTTAAGCCATGATCATCTTGGAGCTAGGATGCTTTAGATTCTTTATTTTAATTTTTATCGACACAACAACCGGATTATGATCGAAGAATAATCTGCTTTTGAATAAGTTTTGGATGATATTATAAATTTTCTATATCTTCTGTTGACGATTATATAATCTTTTTGATTTCTACTAACTATTTTGTTGTTATTGTCAACTTGCCTCCATGTGTATAATCTAAGTTTGGAAAGTTTAAACAACGTATTTGCAATTATGAGTTCCCTATTAGTACAGAAATCAACCAGATTAATACAGAAATTCCCTTGCATATTATTTGTTTATTTAGCTTGGATACTGTTACCATAACACACACTTGTTATAGTCTAGGACATAATAAGCGGGCGTTATGGCATATAAAGTCCTGTTGTATAAGCAAAAAAGCAAATATGTTATAGAAAGAAGTTTTTCTTCATTTTAAACAATTTTGAAAGGAGTAGATATTACAGAACTAATATTTTATAACCTTACACACTATATAAATATTGAAAGTACTTTTTTTATTAAATGAATATAAATAAACCAGTGATTTTGTCCATAACCATGCGACGGGTATCCAATCAATTGCCATCTACAGTCACTCCTCAATTTTTTCTATCCTCCTCACATTTAAGGTTAGGACAACAACAACATGATATTTTAGTCTATTGTAGAATTTTCATAGCAAACAAGTCATCAACAAGAATCGCTGAACTTTTGCGTTATATCGTCTTATAAAATCATTCTATGCATAAAAACCAGCGTAATTCTAGCTTTGCAACTCACCAAACTCGAAGCCAATTTTTTAGGATCAGCAAACTTTCAGAAGAAATAAAAATTTAGTTTTTGAAATATTAGACTTTTTTCATGAAAGGGTCGATCTTTTCACCTGCAGATAATTATTGTTCTATCAGATAGATAGTTGTCTGGAATATAGATATTAATTGATAAAATAAAATGTATGCAAATTATGTTGCAGGTACTACTTATCTGTATGATAAACATAAGATTTATTTTGAAACACATCAACATTTAATTAATTGTCCAAGAAATCATACTAATGTTTTATCTTATTTATAATTTATTCTTGCGACCATTGTATCTCTTCGGATACAATGGTCGCAAGAATAAATTAAATTATGCAAAGAAAAATTTAATAATGAATAAAAAATATTGCATTAATGTATATTAATGATTCTTCTAAGGTTTCTGCATAACACTCAAATATTATAAAAGGTTAGCTCAAACATCTTTAACTTCAGAAAGTTTTATAATATCTTCATTTAGCAAGTTATCCTTCAAATTGTCTTTATTTTGATCTCTCGCTAAGTTGTACTAGTAGAATGTTGCTGTAGATTAGAACGCTTGAATCTTTTCAACTTTCCAGCCACGTCCATTGGATGAAATAGTCCCTAAATCTTCTCTTCCATACAAGAAAAGTTCTGTTACATATCTTGTTGATTGTTTACTGGAGTCCTTAAAAATGGCTTTACTATATAATCAGAATCTCCAAGTAAAAACCCATATCTCCATTTAAACTTATTACCAAGAATACAGAATTATTATTTATATCTAATTGGTAGGTACCTAGAAAAACATATCCAAGAAGTATCACGAGACTCAGAATTTAAAATCGATATCTTTAGAAAATATCGATATCGATATATTATAAAAAAGATCTATTGAAAGTTTTGAAAATTTCATACACACACACATATATATATATATATATATATATATATATATATATATATATACCGGTATTTAGGCGCCTCGCCCTTCCGGTAGGGATCTATGGAGGAGTATCACTGAGCCGCAAGCACTTATCTCTTGCCGTACTGCTCCACCATAGGCCGATCAGACACCAGCATATCCTTTATACTACACTCTGGATATTTTGTATACTTACTCTGTGTCTTTTGGTATATATAATTTATTGTGTTTTAGAATAATTAAAAGAATATAAAGATCTAGGTAGGTACTATTTGCATATTTAATCAATAGCACCAATATTTTTTGAAAAACGTTAATTAATCCATTTAAAATTTAAAAGATGACTCTATACTATTCATTAGGTAATCTTTGTCATCCTGAGTATCCGCGTCCTATATTTAACCCTTGACTTCCAACAAATTATTAGGTATGTGCGCCTTAAGATTTTCCAATTTTAATGCTTGATTGTTTACCAGTAACAAAACCTTGATGCAATTTCTACCTATGCTTTTAATCTCTAAAATATTTGTAAAGGTTATTTTTTTAATAATATATGAAAATATATCTCAATATATCTTCTCAATATTGTATTACGGAGTTGAATCCTGGACACTAACTGAAGCAATGGAGAAAAAACTTGAAGCCTTCGAGATGTGGCTATACAGGCGAATTCTAAGGATATCATGGACAGACAAGATAACCAACGAGACCGTATTACGAAGAGTGGGCAAAGAAAGAGAGGTGATGTATACTATTAAAAGGAGAAAGTTGGAATATCTCGGACATATAATGAGAAACAGCGCTAAATACAGATTACTGAAGGTAATCCTACAGGGTAAAGTATTCGGAAAGCGAGGAATTGGGAGAAGGAGAATATCATGGTTGAAGAACCTGAGGAAATGGTTCTCCACAACAACAACGAATCTATTTAAAGCATCAGTCAATAAAATAATTATAGCCAGAATGATTGCCAATATTCGGAACGAATAGGCACTGAAAGAAGAAGAATATGACCAACAGTCATCGGAATCTACCTAAATTTTCAACACTTACTTTTTCAATATTAAACCCAAATATTTTTAATACTACACTTATCTGAGCGTAAATTGAAGGTTTTCTTTTCCGGTTCCATTACAGCTCCTACCCTGTTGACATTTGTTATGGTCATGCTTTCATTATCAGTTTTTTTAAATGGCCCTTACTATTATCTACTAACATTTGCGTCAACGAAGACGTCCATGCCCTAGTGTCCCCCATTGGGAGAACAAAATACAAGTTTAAAACCGTAAAAAACTTAGATTGTTTAACTACACGGTCGAAGTTAAAATAGTAAATAAACATAAAAAGTGAATACTAATTAGCAGACCGGCTCGTTTATTATGTTTTTTTCACTTAAATTTTTAAATCGATACTGTTTAAAATTATTAATATAACAACTGTAATCGAATATAGTAGGTAATGCTATAATAAAATTAGTGTAAATTAAAAAATACATATATTATTATATTTTAATTTTCATATTATTTTATATAATAATGTGTTTTTTTAAGTAAAGTTCTTCTAAGTTCTATATTTTTAGTCATCAACCATTTTTCACAAAATTTTATTATAAATGAACACTTCAACCTATAGTCCGTTCCAAACCCTTCTTCAGTGCGTCATAGTAGAAAAGACAGAAAAAAACGTAGGTCTGTGATTATTATACATAGAACTCAAAAAATTATGCATTTTTCATGGGTATTTGCATATTAAAGCGAATTCTACTTACGGATGTATAATTGTTTGCAGTTTAGAACAGGCTAAATAGATACCTATCCAATGATGCGCATAAATATAATTTGAGGCAGATGGTCTCGATCGTGACAGTACTTTTACAATGTCAACCGATAAAATGATAATTGTTATTCCAGGTTAGTATTTTCAGATATTTTACAATGAAAATTTAATTTCATATTTATTGTCATAAAAATATTTTAAATACGCCGAGATATACCGAGAACTAACAAAGACTAATATTAAAATTATTTAATTATTTTCAGTATAAAAAGAGACTGAGACAACTTAATTACAGTTTCTGTCGTTCGTTAAGTAAGTTTTAAATTATTCTAAAAAATATTAATAGTAGTTTAAATACTATACATTGTAGCGGGTTGCCGAGGCCTTAAAAGTTTCGTTACCAACAGTAAGACGATTGACAAATGAAGGCAATCAAACAGCTTCTAGCTATTCTGTTGCAATTAGTACTTTAGTATGTGATAATCTAGAGGACCTTCATTAACCAATGAATATAAACATGTTATTAGAACTCATGTATACAGAATGTTTAGTGAAGGTTTGTATCAAAATACAGTTTGCCATAACCTACTAAAATATCACTAGCGTCTATACATTTTTTCTTGTTCATTTTAGGCCAACATGTTACTTTTCATACCCTTCGAGAAAAAGTAAAGGACATAAGTAGATGATTTTAGAGGGAAAAACTAAAGGAAATCATTGAATTTAATGAATTAGATTCTGAATCTGATTGTAGATTATTTAAAATATAATATTCACTCTTGTTATTCATAAAAAAAAAGGTAAACTTACATTCCGTATCTTGTTTTTTAACTAAACTCCATTAACGCTATTTCTTTTGCATATCGGAACTGGAAGAATAACTAAAAAATGAACTGCTTCACTACTTGGACTATTTACATCGTTTTTTTTTTAACTATACTTCATAACACTGTTTAACCTTTAACTACGGGCGCCCCTCCATTAGTCATAACTACGTGCGCGGTGTATTCTGTACACCACCGACTAAAAACGCAAATAAAAGCCACAACTAGGTATTTTTAGTACATATATTGTATATAATAAATGTAGGCATATATTTAAGAGAATGTCTTAACATAAATAATAATACATAACGAAAATATAAAGATTAGCAACAAATATAAGAACAAAAACTCAACCACTTCTTTTTCTCTAAAAATAACCTTCTTGAGATTCTTGTATATTAGCTTAACATTAAAAATATTATAAAACTAGTATATAAATCTAAAAACTAGGAGTAAATAATCATTCACAAATGAACATATTTGAGAATATGTGTGCTATTCACTTTCGTTTTCTTCCTCGTTTGCGTCTACTAAATTACAATTTGCACAAATTGTAACAGAGTGCTCTTTACAAACCATTCTATTACATTTGTTGCAAGATATTGTTGTAACTCTATTTTTGCTCCTTCCACAACAATGGCACCTCCCTCGTTTTTTTGCTGGTGATTCTTCATCGTGGTCGTCTTGTACGTTTTTGTATTTCCTCAAGAATATTTTTAAATCCAGAGGTAAACTCTGTATTTCCGCCCTCTGAAAGATGAGGTCTTATCAATGCCAACGATAATTCTTTTAGAAAAACTCTTCTATATTTTTGAGGATTGTCGATGTTGGCAGCATTGTACAGGATCTGGCTGTTAATTCCGGCAATATTCAGGAGCTGAAAAAACAATGCCATTGGCCATCTTCGTGTTCTTCGGGATACCGAATAGGTACTGCACATTTTGTCTACAGTGTCTACGCCTCCTTTATGTGAATTATAGTCTAAAATTATCATTGGTTTTCCTGTTTCGGGATCTACTGTAGAATTACTGTGCATGGTAGATAGGAGAATGACAGCTTAATTTTTTTTGGTGTGTAGGATACAATGGTAACTTCTTTTTGAAAACCAAAAGTGGTTGATCCAATTGGTGTGTTTTTTCTTGGTAAAAACTCTGGAGGTAATTCCCTTTTATTTCGTTTAAGTGTGCCAACCATCGTTATCTTTTCCTTCAAAAGGTCAATTGCCAACGGATAACTCGTATACCAATTGTCGCATGTTAAATTACGGTTTTTACCTTTCCAAGGTTGAAGCAGGCGATGGGTAATATCCGTTGGTGTGTTAGATTTTTTGTAGGGCCCTTCCGGTTGTTGACCACAATACACCTCAAAATTGGTGACATAAAAGGTCTGCGCGTCACATAACACAAACACTTTTAAGCCATACTGTGCAGGTTTACTTGGAATGTATTGCACAAAGTTGCATCTACCTCTAAAAGGTATCAACATTTCATTGATAGTCATTTCTTCTCCCAAGGAATAGTTGCTGCTACAGTTTTTCATAAACGTATCAAGAGTAAAGCGAATGGCAGCAAGTTTGTCAATTGATTTTTGGTCCTTTCGAGTATCTTTGTTGTCAAACCTAAGAGCAGCAAGCAAAAATAAAAATCGATCTGCGCTCATACAGGCTCGAAAGATCTCTGAGCCGGTACCATCTTTTGTCCACAATTCGAGGAAGTGTGTATGATTTTGTTTTTTAGTCCCTGCAAGAAATAATAATCCTAATAATGTCATGATTTCCTGTTTAGTCGTATCTTTAGCCCGTCTTGGCCGTTCATAATTTAATCGCATTTTTGCAATCTGCAAATTTGTACATTCAACTATATTTTCTATGATTTCATTTGTAAAGAGTTTTTCAAAAGCACTTAGTTCCGTAGTAACATCTCTCGCACAAACTGTTGGCCCAGGAAATATCTTGACAATATTTTTTGAAGGAGTTTTAGTAAATTTGCTAAGAAGAGATTTCTTATACCATTTAGTTTTTCTGTCTTTTGCTATAAAATAATCATTGTCTTCATCAAGATCTGAACTGTTTTCAATGTTACTGTTTGTATCCGAGTCAATCGTATATTGATTTTCGTCATTCAGATCAACTTCTGATTCAGTGTCGTGCTCCGTTTTTTCTATTAGCTCGTCGTCTGAAGTATCTGGGTCACCACCAACATCTTCATCAGATTCTTCCTCAAATATAGCTTGAGCCATAGCTCTAAGTTCATCTTATGAGAGTTTTTGGGGATTTCTTACTGGTACACGATCTCTGCAAAGTAAATATTTTGTAGTACCTCTCGATTTATAAACGTTACGAGAAATATATAGAGGCAACGTTTGTAATTTTTATTATTTATTTCTAATTAATATTTCAAAGAGACATGACCGTATTGCTATGGAAGAACGAACATGAAAAAACAAGACCACAAAAACAACTAGAAGGTCGTTAAATAGTCCAATAATAGGTACTCACAAATATCCAAATAGATACCGGTATATTAAGTTATGAGAAAATGCTAAAATAAAATATTTGATCAAATGTATATCATAAAACTAGTTTTATTATAATAAAATGAAAGTTTTATTAAAATTTTAATAACAAATTACAAATTCTTTTATTCAAAACGTTGCAAAATGTCTAGCTTTTGTTACATATAAGTCGCTATACATTAATAATGCTATTTTTTAGTAGATAAACGTAATATAAATCTCACAAAATTTACTTACACAACTAGGTGCTTGGTGTACTACATACACCACTGGTAAACTTCTCCTGAATTTTTCCAACCGTCAGTCTATCTCTGCAGCAATTAATTTTACAACTGTTGAGGTTTATAACTGACACATCAGAGATAGGTTAGGTAGAGGGACACGTGCGCAACCAGTGCTTATCAGAAATAGCGGCCAATTTAGTGCGACTGGTGTACTGAATACACCGTAGCCCGTAGTTAAAGGTTAATTTTCACACCATATCTGGAAGATTAACTTAAAAATCAACTGCTTCACTATTTAAACTATTTCTACTATTTAATAATAAATCTTCACAAAATTAAGCTATTCACTGCCACATAAACTTATTAAAAAATGATTTATGCGAATATGACTGATTTCCATTAACGCTATTTTATCACAGGAATATTTGCGTTGATGCCTTTCAATTGCCAGTATTTTTGTTTTCATCTCGCAGTCAACTCTTCAAAGATTTTAGGAGAAGCGATATTGTAAATAAACAAACATTCCAATTCTATAGTGTTTGTAATAAATAATAATAAATCCATAAATAAATCTTAGGTAATTAAGCACTTTCCTTGGTATGTATAGAATAGGAATTATGACAAACTGCCGTTCCAATATAATGCGCAATAAAATTTTTCATACAGGACCTCTAATATGTAACATTAAAAAAATAACCTTTTCACATTCAGCCGATTACGATCCTACAAACTGTCAGATTTAACTAAATTGTTATACAATAATTCTCGACATTCTTAAAATCCTATATGACGTCAAAATTAGTGACGCACTGAAAGAAGTGTTTGGGACACACTGTACCGTCTTTATTAAATTAATAATGTTTAGTATGCTATTTTTATATCAGGACTTTCTTAAGAAGGATAATAAAAGCACCTTAGTTAATATATTGCATCTAGGGTGATAACATAAACCCCATTTCATGGACGCCCCCTGCAGTTGTTTGGTTTTTTATAAAATACCTTCACAGTGAGCGCATAAAAATATTTTGATAAAGCGGACATAAAAAATACACTCTATAAACACTTTTACAGCAAAACCACTACCTAAACATTGGAGTAAAAACAGGGGATGTTTTATGGGAAACATAAAGACAACCGTAACATTAATATTAGATAAGTTTTTGCTACTAAAGTATTGTATTTGTATCGAGAAACAACATTAACTTTTACGGTGGATGTATAATGTAAGTTTTAATGTCCAATTCTGTGTCACAAGGGCTTCTGACATTATATTTAACCAATACCAAAAATCCGTAAATATATTTAAAAATTTAAAAATAAAAGTGTAGTTTTATTATTGTTTAAATTAGGCTAAAAAATAAACAAATAAAATTATTTAAACGGTAGAATCTTTATTATTACATGGATATTTGTCCAATCTCGATGGTACCTATGAAAATATCAAGATATTTTAAAAATAAATCAAAATGTCGCAGATAAAATCAGTATGAATAAAACGGGTCATTATTATCATTATCTTCATATTGACATCTAGGCGGGGTCGGCGTCCCTAAAAACATGTATCGATTATTTTTTTGTCTTGGTTTATCCTAATATTGCGGCATGCTAAATTTTTCTAGTACTGGCCTGTTTTTTTATTTAACTACGTCTTAGGATTTTTAATTTTTATATCTTCGAAATTATATAAGTGTTCAAAAAACCCTTGTTCTTAACACAACTTTTTAGTAATAAATTATGTTTGGGGCTATATTATTCCCTAAATGAATACGTTTTTTTTAAACCACTCCATTTAAGTACTAATTATATATAATCCCTCTTAAAATTTTATTGGTTTTTAGTAAAAGCGTTCTAAAGCGTATTATTTTCTCATGGGAACGAATATTTCGAACTAAAGTAGACATCCCTTTTCCAAAAATTAATAAGCTTAGGCCTAATTTGTAAAAAACCAAAATCTCATTTTAGTTATCAGTTTCCAGATAGCATTTGAATGTCAACATGCATTCAGACGTGATTTTTGTAGTTGCATTTAGTTATTTATAAAAAAAATTAAGTCACCATGTTCCAGAAATTGGCACTGATGAAACATATGAACACATTTATCGCCATGGGAGTCACCGGTGATCGTCAAAACATACATATCTTTAAAGTGGTCGGCATGGTCTCTCTTTAGATCCCTGTGTTGTAATTATAAGTTGTAAATTATTAGCGATGGTTTTCATTGAAACACGCTAAGCAGTAATGCGGCTTGGAAGCGTATTCAGGGCAATAAGTTGACATTTTTGTTGTTTTGCTTTTAGCATAATGTCTATCGTGTGTGATAACATAATTGTTGTAATAAGTTTGACACCTTCTTGACATTTTCTTGCCCTTCTTTGCGTTTTAGCCCGTGTTTCACACGTCTTGGTCTTGTAGTAGATGCTGTTTCAGTTTGATTAGTTTTCGTGCAAAGATAATGAACGATTGCTTTCCTGAAGTGAACAACTGACATTTTATTCTTAATTACTGTATTAGGAAGTATCATCGGGGTATCATTGGGGTGTATGGTTGTGTTATAGAGGTAGCACCTTTTATCGGAACGACCACATCGAGCGTCATAGATGGGAGATGGTTCTTGGTAACTGGTCCTCATAAGACACCTAACTCTCACTTATGGCTCCAAGTGCCACACCCCGGACAACTGCGTTGGTCTGCAGGCTAAACTAAGTGAGAGTAGCCAGATATGGTGAAAATTTCACCGACCGATTGCCGGTATAAGCAATCCCACACTTGCTAATCAACGGCTCTGGGCAAAAGAATTGGTAGGTGGTAGGGCACCCTTTTGTCCTGCGGTTGAGAAATTGATCTCGAAGATGGAGGAACCAATATTCTGGTCAACAACATAGGGATGTAGAAGGTAAGGGAAACCACTACATTAAAGATCCCCATGGATATCCCTAGTAAAATCATCATGGTTTTAGAAACTAATAACGACGTTACTGATCATGGCCATCGAAAGCCAAGATCCAGCAGGGGAGAAGAAGACAAGGACTCTCAGGTCATTAATCAGCGAATTCCTTGTCAAAAGAACGTAGATGAAAAAATAAGACTGTCCAACACTAAAATAGGAACCTGAAATGTTCAGAGCATGTTTCAGTCTGGTAAAATGCACAATGTTATTCAAGAAATGAACAGATTAAATATCGATGTACTAGGTATCAGTGAAGCTAGGTGGCCCAACTATTTTTCTATCTCAGAAAGAGTAATGGTACTGAAGTTAGTGATATCTCATGCCAAACTGAAAATTGAATTTGATACAATTTTATGCTCCTACGGCGAATGCCGACGAAGAAGAAGTAGAATTATTTTACCGAGATATCGAAGAGGCACTTAGAATAACGAAAACAAGAGAAATCACGATAGTCCTAGGTGACCTCAATGCAAAGATTGGAAAGGGACAAAGCGGAAAGTGTATAGGAAACTATGCTCTGGAAAATCTAAACGAGAAAGAAGACCGTCTGTTACAATTATGTTAAGAGCAGAACTTTATTACTACATACACTTCGGAAAAAGTAGTCAGAAACCAGACAGACTACATTATGATAAATGAAAGATACCGTAATACTGTTAAAACCGTAAAAGCATATCCTGGATCAGGCGTGGCCTCAGATCACAATCCACTTATAGCCAAGATTACACTCACCCTTAAAAATATTAAAAGACATCAAAGAACTGCTACAATAGACACAAGAAAACTTAAAGAACCTAAAGTCAAAGAATGCCTCCAATATGACTCCAACATGACTCCAGCAATTAAAAAACTGGAATCATTCGAGCTGTGGGTGTACAGAAGAATTCTAAAAATATCATGGACAGAAAACGTCACAAACAAAGAGGTTCTGGAAAGGATGAACAAAGAAATGGAAATTTTAAATACAATAAAAACAAGAAAATTAGAATATCTCGGACATATTACACGTGGAGAGAAATACACCTTGCTGCAACTGATTATGCAGGGAAAGATCCAAGAAAAGAAAGGCGTAGAATTTTATGGCTGCGCAACCTAAGAAAGTTGTACGGATGTACATCAAATGAACTTTTCATAGCAGCCGTCTTAAAAGTCCGAATAGCTATGATGATTGCCGACCTCCGCCGCAAATATGGCACTTGAAAAAGAAGAAGAAGAAGTATCATCACATTTACAAGTGCGGTGTTCAATAGCAATTCGATAGCCAATTTCTTGTACCATTTAATTGTCCTTCTCAATGGCGACGAATAAGCAGTCATTTGGTACGATAAATCAATAGCACCACTTTTTGTATTATACGCAGTAACAAATTTTAGTTTGTATTTCTCTTGACCTCTCTTGTTGACAGTTGTCACAAATTTTGTCAAATGTTTGGTTGATAATAATAAGACATCACGTTTGTCCTTCCAGTTCATAATAATAACATCTTTTTTATTTTCTTGAGCTCTAAACTCTCCACATTTTAATTTGGCCTTTACCACTTCTTTGGTAAATCTTTTTTGATTGTTTCTTTGTGTTTGTTCCAACTAAGTGCGTATCCTTTTCTTATAATTTTTGGGCCAAATCGACGCTCGTATACTAGTTGTCTGTATAATGTATGTACCTTGTGGACAATGTGTTAAAGTTTTTACCAGCATATACATCTAGTTTATACGTATAACCAGAAAGAGTGCATAATTTAAATATTTTCATTCCATCGTTATGTTCGTTTTGTTTATTATACTGTCTGAATATTATTCGTCTTTGAAAAGGCACTATACTCTTATTAATACAGATGCACTCATTAGGAGTATAAGACCGCTAAAAATATAAATTTAGAGTATCCAACAGTGGTCTGATTTTATGCAAACGATCTATTGGATTCGCCTCCTTATTATTTACAAAACGAAGCATACGTAATACTATTTTAAATCCATTTTGCCTCAATATTGATTTAGCGAACTGTTGTCCAAACAAAGGATCTTTTGACCAATAGTCAGTCAGTTTGGGTAATTTTACTAGACCTATGTAGAGAATTAGACCAAAAATTTTTTTATTTTTTTTCTATTCGTCGGCCTCCAGTAACGTAAGCGTATATGTCTTCTGACTGTATTATTCTGAAGGACTTCGATCACCAAAAGCTTGCATTTTATCCTCTATTGTCAGGTGCATAACATATATCTCCTTTTCAGAATTTATTTACTGGTTACGTGGTAATAAGCCAGTCATCGGAGCAGTGATAATGGTATTTGATGGCAAAGCTAGATTCTATTTCAAGAACCTCGAATGATCAGAGTTTTGTTGCAGTGAGCGTCTTTAATCCACTTTGCTTATAAGGTCCATTACAAAACTTTAATTACCTATTTTTGAAATTCCAGAATAGATTTGTATTTTATATTGTTTATATATAAGGAGTTTTTATAACTTAATTCTGTAATTTAATTTAAAATTAATATTTTTTATTGTCACCTAAAAATATGTTTATTATTTAAATATGTACATCGCTTTCAGCGTTGCTCAATAATAAATTTTTTCTTACTGAACTTTCTACTAAAATACAATCAAGGTATAAAATCTTGCATTTTATTAACTATATGGCCTTCAATCATGGTTTTTATATCTCTCGAATTAACCCCTAAAAGGTTTTTGTTTTCTTTTTTCGGCAACCGAAATTGCGAGTTCTCAAAATTACGGTCATATACGGCACAATTATTTTCAGAAGGCCATAGTTTCAGTTTCAGTCAGGAGGAAATAAATTACAAAACATTAAACTTTCCGTGAAAACTGTCCAAGAAATAATTGCGACTTTTCGGCGTGTAATTGGAAATAGAACTTTTCAACCTCTCCTTCGTGTTCTTTTCCAAATTCCGAGGGGTTTAACGGTTCGCATGATGAGCCGCATTCCTAGACGGGATTTTATTTTTCTGCAGTCAGTTAGAAATCACGTTAAAAAAAATGTATATTGAAAGAAATATTTAGCTAAAAGTAGTAGATCGTTTAAAATTTAAAAAAAAATATTCAATGTTTCTGGTCCGTGGGGCCACAGGGAAAAAAATTTTAAGAAAATCCGGAATACACAATGGCCTGACTCCTATCGTAATCTATTGCAGAGTGACATCATAATCTTTAAAAATCGTTTACTTCCCCGCATAACTTCCTCACCAATCTAAGTGGATATTAATTTGGCGCACAATATTAAGCTGAATCAATATCAAAGAAATACTAAACAAATACCAATCTGTGTTAATATAAACAAAACTAAAAATGCTTAAATTATCAATCTCAGCGATGTAGAAAGATTGAAAATATTTTTTGGTGTTTTAACATATACGAAAAGAAATAGCTACAATGCTACAATATATAAATATATATGTATAAATATATATATATATATATATATATATATATATATATATATATATATATATATATATAACATAATTTTTAATGTCCAGTATCATAAGCTTCTTTACACATTTTACATCTTTGACTGCTACATATCTTTTTGAGGTAACCAACTTATAATAACTTTTCCATGGATGTTTGGTTTTTCATATTGTTCTTTTTAGATGAACTGATGATGCTTCTTGATTAAGAAGCGAAACGTCTTCAATAAATAGATGAAGTAGCCACCTTCTTTGTCTTTTATTTCTCCACTTTGACCGAAAATCCCACCACTCTTCGAGTGTTCCTTAGTTTATATATATATATATATATATATATATATATATATATATATATATATATATATATATATATATATATATATATATAAGAAAAAAGAAGTACTTGTGACTCGTTTGGAACAAATATATAACTGTTTTGGATGGGTTGGAGTCAATGATAGGGCTATTGGTTAACTATTTTTTTATTCTCGAGCTTTCAATTGTGTTTACAATTATTATCAAGAGCTAAAAAAGACAAAATACTTACAAGGTTGAACTAAAAAGAAAAAACAATTTTTGTTAACTTACCAAATAAAAATTAGTTTGGTAAGTAAAAATCACTGCTTACATGTTCAAAATATTTAATACAAAAATGTTTTTATCTAATAAATGTTTCTCTGAAAATTTTTTATAATTTTGAAAACATTTTTTTAATATAAGAATAATTGAATTTATAAATAAGTTCAAATAGCAACCAATTACAAATAGCCTTAATGTCATAAATGCCAACATAAAATTTTTATTTTTGACAATTATATTGCCAAAAGTAAAACTTCGTTTAAACATTCTTTTTTGTTTAGTAACAAAAAGAAGAAGATTTATTCACCCTTGACAGATGTCTGAAAGAATGTGACAGATATATGGAGAATTAAATATGACATTTTACAAGTTTTATATATAAATCATAAAGAAAGAATATAATTATAAATTTTGCTTAAATTTTGAATTTCAGATCTTTTGTTTAAACTCTTATCATTTTTGCTAATACAAACCATTTCCAAAAAAGTCCTTTTAAATTTATTACTTTCACTACATAAAATTTTAATGTTATCAAAATCCATAATATGGTCTTTATCGATTACATGTTCTGCCAAAGCACAAGATGGTTTTTTAATTCTGCAATCACTTCTGTTAAGATGTCAGTGAGGAGCTGTGCTATTAAATAGCACAGCTCCTCACTGACATCTTAACTAATGCTTATAATTTAAACAACAATTTTAACATTAAAGATTCATTTGATTTTAGTTCTTTCATTAATAATTTCCAATTACCACAAAATTATGTTTTAGTTAGTTTTGATGTAACATCTCTTTTTACTAATTTGCCTTTAGATTTAATCATAAGTAGTGTTGAAAAACATTGGAATGAGATTTCACAACACACTAATATTGACTTATTACATTTCAAAACACTTATCAACTTTGTTTTTGATTCTAATATTTTTATATTTAATGGTGTATTTTATAAACAAATTTTTGGTAGTCCTATGGGATCTAGTCTTTCACCCATTCTAAGTAGCTATGTCATGGATGATGTTATCAGTGATTGTATCAGTAATTGCACTTTTTTCATTCCTTTTATTAAGAGATATGTAGATGATTTAGTTTTGGCACTTCCTAAACACAAAATTCATGAAACAGTCAACATTTTCAACAGTCATAATCAACATATACAATTCACAGTTGAGGAAGAGGTAGATAATTCTCTACCATTCCTTGACATGAGAATTGTAAGAAATACAGACAATATGTTGAAAACCAGATGGTTCAGAAAACCCATATGTAGTAATAGATTTATAAGCTATTACTCTCACCATCCAAATAAGATGAAAATGAACCTTATAACAGGATTAAAAGAACGTGTTTTAAAACTTTCTCATCCAGATTATCTACAGGAAGATCTTCAGTTATTAAAAAATATTCTAATTGAAAACTCTTATCCTCCAGATATGCTACATAGGATGCTTTTTTCTAATATTGGTTATATAAATAATTTAACACCATTTTTTGCTCAATCTCAAAACATTGTATCTAACAATCAGAACATCTATTATCATTCACTACCTTTTATACCATCATTAACACCTAAATTAATACAAACACTAAAGGTTATTGACAATATAAAAATAGCAACAAAGAACATCAAAACTATTTCATCTTTATATTTTAAAACTAAATATCCTATAGACAAATTTGAAAAAACGAATTTAGTATACAGCATTAGTTGTACTGAGTGTGAGGCTGAATATGTTGGTGAGACCGGAAGAAATCTTTCAAATCGCATTATTTCTCACAAAAGTGATTGCAGAATTAAAAAACCATCTTGTGCTTTGGCAGAACATGTAATCGATAAAGACCATATTATGGATTTTGATAACATTAAAATTTTATGTAGTGAAAGTAATAAATTTAAAAGGACTTTTTTGGAAATGGTTTGTATTAGCAAAAATGATAAGAGTTTAAACAAAAGATCTGAAATTCAAAATTTAAGCAAAATTTATAATTATATTCTTTCTTTATGATTTATATATAAAACTTGTAAAATGTCATATTTAATTCTCCATATATCTGTCACATTCTTTCAGACATCTGTCAAGGGTGAATAAATCTTCTTCTTTTTGTTACTAAACAAAAAAGAATGTTTAATGACATTAAGGCTATTTGTAATTGGTTGCTATTTGAACTTATTTATAAATTCAATTATTCTTATATTAAAAAAATGTTTTCAAAATTATAAAAAATTTTCAGAGAAACATTTATTAGATAAAAACATTTTTGTATTAAATATTTTGAACATGTAAGCAGTGATTTTTACTTACCAAACTAATTTTTATTTGGTAAGTTAACAAAAATTGTTTTTTCTTTTTAGTTCAACCTTGTAAGTATTTTGTCTTTTTTAGCTCTTGATAATAATTGTAAACACAATTGAAAGCTCGAGAATAAAAAAATAGTTAACCAATAGCCCTATTATTGACTCCAACCCATCCAAAACAGTTATATATATATATATATATATATATATATATATATATCTACGGCATAAAGTGGACTCCGCCCATGTTAAAATTCAGGTTCAATTGAGCTCCGTGGTCAAGTGGATACCGATATACGGAGCTCACTTGACCATTCCATAATATTGGTTCTGTCGATTCGTCAACATGTAGAGTTTAATAATTTATAAAAATTTTTTGGAGCCCGTAAATACCCCTGTATCATAAATGTATATCGTTTAGTTCACGTGTATATATTATAGGGGTCGTACAGATCTTCTTCAATGTATATTTGAACCATACGTTTATCGGTTTAAGTAAGCTCTGAGAGTTTGGCAACTGTGTGATTATACCGTATATTTTCAACATATACCCTGAACGGTTCATATGGGCTCCTTATTTTTATCTACTGTTCGTAGACAGTGTAATCTAATACGCATTACACCGAGTAACAGAGGATATCTTATTACCTGATATAACTACGTACTGAAAGGTAACTGGTTCTTTAAAAACAGGTATATAGATACAAAAGGATTTGGGCTTATTATTTAATGTAATATTCGGTTGCATAGGAAATTTTATTTTGTCTGCATTTTTAAAAATGTTGTTCTTTTATTTAATATAATTTTATTAGTTCAATGCCAAACTCGATGTTTTTTTTAATTACAAAAATTTCGTAATATATTTTGTTTACGTGAGTATGTCTTTGTACGTTTTATGTAAGCATCCGATTAATAAAAACTAATTTTATTTCATCCAATCTTCTGCGATATCTTGTATAAAGCTTTTTTATTATTTTAGTTCTGGTCTTATTTATGTACAACATATGATATCTCGATAAAAGTTTATCTCAAAATAAATATGTCTAACATAATAATATAATAATTTTTCTAACAAGGTATATTCGGCAGCAGATGCATATAGTGCAAGCGTCTATGTTTTAAGGGCGGAAGGATGTGCACCTCATTTTTAGCTGACAAGCTTGCGAACAATATTATTTCTGGTCCTCAATTTACCTTTTAGTTTTAAACAATAATCTGTGACTGACCCCGTGCGATACAAACTATTTTCAAGGAATTTATAGGGAGTCTACGTTCAACAATTTCATGACATTATTGGATGTTCAGTTTTGTGAAGGCGTCTATGTTAGGGAAATTGAAGGAACACACACGAGCTTTTTAGGGGTTTTGGCTAAAAATTGATTCATAGTTTATTTTTATTGTGCAATAATAGGTGTATCGTCTATATAATAGAAGTCTTAGTATCTACCGGTATGGATCATTCGTTTGTGTAAATGTTATACAGTGTAGGTGCCTTTATGCTACCCCAAGCGAGACCGTTCTTCATCTGCTATTTTTACCATTGAGTGATATAAAAAATATTCTCTTGTTTAGGCATACGCAGAAATTATAAGTGAGTTTGTTATCTAAGGGGATACCATATAGTTTTTCAAAAAATATTCTGTAAGTTAAGGTGTCGTAAGCGGCATTTAGATTGAAAAATACCACCACTGATACCCGATATTTTTCGTACCCATCTTTGATTTAGTATTTGTGATGTACATCACTTTGAATAGCTGACAAAATAAAGATATTGGCCGATAGTTTTTGTGGTCGTTGGAGTTTTTGCCAGGTTTAAGCAAGGTAACAACTTTGGCATGTCTCTAGACTTTGGGTATCTCCTAATTTGAATACAGTTGTTCATCATCTGGATAAGCCATTGTAGTGTTTTTGGTCCAGATGTCGTAATAAGCTTTGTGCTCAGGTCCTCAATGTCGGTATTTGTATTATTTTTCATTAAATATATAGATGGTGGATCCAAGCTCAAAATCGTTAAAAGGTTCTCTCAGCTGACTGGTTTTGTCCTTTCTTACTTTGAGTTATTCTTTGCTTTTTTTCCGATAGAAATAATATGTCTATATCTATAATGTGGTTTTCAGCGATCAGCTATATACCAAATACCCTAGGTTAGGCCCTATATGTGTTTCTTGTACTAGAAATTAGTCAGATTCGTGTTTAGCTCATATGTCTGATAAGTTTAAGTAAAGTAAACTTTCTTGATTTTTAGATTTACCCCCTTAACAGTTATAGATATATGTTATTAGAATAGTTGGTTCTAAAAAGGACCAATTTGACAAAATCATATTAAGGGGGTGACTGAAGAATTAGCCGATTAATTAATTAATCATTACCCGGGGTATGCCCGATTGCGGTGGTCTTATTAGTACTTCAATCTACCTAAAGGCTCGTTTTTTAAATCCCATAAGTAATGCGTAATCTTTTACTTTTTATTAAAAATTTAAATTTTACATGCCGTGTATTACTTTTTGAAGATATGTCGAATCAGATTTGTATAGTAATAATTTTAGGTTCTAAAGAGCCTCTTTGTGGAAAATAAATAAGTTTGTGATATCTGTCACAACTCATATATAGATAATAAAAAAATAAACAGTTAAAATAATTGTAAACAATCTTAACTACATACATCGGCGCCACTGTTCAGGTGATGGGTTTATCACAAATATCAAAGGTTACATTTTAATTCAATGTTCTACTTACGTATCTTCAATATTAAAAAAGTAGAAAAAGACATGTTTATGCTTTTATTTTTTTAAATCTATTCTATTTTCTTTCTAGAGTTCCGTCTTTTTTGAACGATCTGTGTTCTTTTTTTAATTGGGCACTTGTCCAAAGCTATGACAAATACTCTGTCCTCTGCTATTCTACATTAATATGACATTCATTATTTTCTCTAAACACTCTGTCCTCTGATATTCTACATTAATATGACTGATTTATTTTATCTTTCTTGCAACTATTTTAATGTTTATCCTGTGTATCTTCTTCTTCTTCTACTTTTTCTTTTTATATAGACATAACTCTGTCTGTTTTTCAATGTGCCTCCAGTAAGTTGCCTTTCCATTGTTTTCGTGGTCGTCCTACTGATCGTCTTCTTATGGGTTAACCGTCTCTTGCCGTCTTTATTGTTTTATTTGTTGTCATTCGGCTTATACGATCGTTTCATTCTACTCTTCCATTTCTTGATGTTCTTCACCTTGCGTCTACGTCGTATATCTGTACTTCTAGCTCTGTCCCATAGTGTCTTACCATCAATTTTTCTAAGTGTTTTCATCTCTGCTGTTTCATATCTTTTTGGTCATCTCTGTGTCAGATCTTGTTTCTGCCGCGTATGTCATTATTGGTCTGATGACTGTTTTGTAAATTCTGCCTTTCGTTTCTTTTCCGATATTTTTATTTCTTCATAATGTTTCATTTAGGCAGCCTGTGGCTCTGTTTGCTCTATTCACTGGGTCTTCCACTTTAGTTTCGAGCTTTCCGTAGCTAGATAATGTGATGCCTAGATATTTAAGCTCTAACACTTGTTCTATTATATGACCTTCCAGCTCCAATTAACATCTTAGTAAATTTGCTCTTGTAACCATGCATTTTGTCTCTTTTGGGGAAATTAACATGTTAAATTTTCTGGCGGTTATATGAAATTGGTGCAGCATACGTTGTAAATCATTTTCACTGTGAAAGAGTAGTATTGCGTCGTCTGCACAGCAGATTATTTTAATTTGTTTTTCTTCCATTTGGTATCCCTTTTTAATTCTTATTTTTTATTATTTCATCCATAATCAGGTTGAATAATAGAGGACTCAGGTAATATCCCTGTCTTATCCCATTGTCACCTTTAATAGGGTCGGTTAGTTCTTCTTCTACTTTTACTTTTATTGTGTTGTTTTGGTATATATTTTCGATCGTTTTGATTTTTCCTAGAGGTATCTCTCTTGCGTACAATAAGGGGATAACGTTTTTTTAATTTGTGTATCTTCTGCTTATCATTATTTCTTTTGTGTACTAAAAATTAAATTTTGGTTATTATTTCTTAAGATTCTCTTAACGTGTTTATTAATTGTCTTGTTTCATGTGTATCAAGATATGTGTGTCATGATAGATTGTAATGCATATTTCATTTAATGTAATTAAAGTGCTCTTTGTGTTTGCCAATTACTTTCTCACTTCCTCAGCGATAGGTCTTTTTTTCCTCATCAATAACCTTATCCTCGCTCAATACAGCTATTTTAACCCTCTATAGCCCCGTGTGTACTCAAGGCAACAAAGGAGTTTTTGATGCAGAAAACTTTTTTAAAACAATTTACGACTCTAGTATGCCCTCTGTTAATTTCAGGCAACATTTGGTTATACATTTTAATACACTCGATGAACCTATGACAAAACCTATATGGAAATGTTTAACAGTATGTCAAATGGACATGACTGCCTTATTAGTTTGTATTTTCGATCGTGATTTATTGTTATAAATTGTGTACAATATATTTTAAAATACATACAGAGGCATTATATCAGCATTTAGATATTGATTACCGTTGACATTTGTTTATTTTATTGTGTTGTTTCAGTACTGTGATAAAAAACAGGTATGTTGCTTAGATAATAAGAAAGTGATAATGAATTTTCGAGGTACTCAGATATCAATCGATCCAGGATCAAATAAAATGGAAAATGAAGATGATTTGTACGAAGCAAATTTAGACCAGGATACCAATTTAGATTTGGACCAAGATGAAGATGAGGGCGATACCGATAAAACAGAAAAACACACTGAACAAAATGTGCTCAAAAGGTCAAAAATGATCGTAAAAAACATTCAGTGGAAGAGTGGTTTCCGAACAGTATTTCCAATTCCAGAATGGAAAGGTAATTCACCAACATGCAAATTATTAGAACCGGAATCCACTCTACATTATTTTAAAAAGATGATATCTACCAATATGCTGGAAAACATAGTAGAACAAAGTAATTTGTATGCACTGCAAAAGAATATAAATAAACCATTGAATATGACACTAGCAGAATTAAACCAATTTATTGGATATGTTCTACTGATGTCAATATATGGCTTGCCAAGGACAAGATCATTTTGGCAGAAGGAAACACGTGTTGCTTAAATAGTCGATACTATATCTAGGAATCGCTGGGAAGAAATAAAAACTAAAATGCATTTCAATAATAACGAAAATATGGTCAACAATAATGATAAGTTATACAAAATTAGACCATTCATCAACGGTCTATTTTAAAATTTTCAAAGTATTCCAATGAGTGAAAAATTGTGTATTGATGAACAAATGATACCATTCAAAGAGGCACATTCTTTAAAACAATATATGAAGAACAAACCCAAAAAATGGGGATACAAGGCATTTGTTTTGTGTGATAGCAACGGTATTGTTTATAACTGGGAATTATATACAGGAACTGTTAAACATCCTCTTCATTTGCCTAATGTAGACACCAGCGGTAATGTAGTAATAAGATTGTGTGAGATAGTCAAACCAAACAAATACTATAAAGTATATTTTGACAACTGGTTCAATAGCATTCAGTTGCAGATTGAAATGGAAAAACGTGAACTGCAATGTTTGGGAACTGTTCTTCCAAACAGATTGCCTTATTGCCATTTTTCTGATGACAAGAATATAAAGAAACAGAGCAGAGGTACTGTAGAAGAAAAGCACGCTACAGTAGATGGCATAAGACAAACAGCGTTAAAGTGGTACGATAATAAACCGGTTCATTTGCTTAGTACATTTGTTGGTTCTGAGCCTACTTCGTTAGTCAAGATGTGGAATAAGAAACAAAAATCAAGAATTATTGTATGCTGTCCAAATTCAGTGCAATTTTATAATAAATTTATTGGAGGTGTCGATCTTATGGATTCACTAATTGCTTTTTACCGAACAGACATAAGATCTAAAAAGTGTTATCTAAAAATATTTTTTTCACCTTCTGGATTTAGCTGTTGTTAACAGCTGGTTGTTGCATCCTCGTGATTGTGATTACCCTTGCTGTCGTGATTGTAATTACTTTGAAATTAAAAAGAAGTTGCCTTTGTTACAGTTTAAGTACCACTTATGTAGCGTACTGTTAGCAAGCAATGACCAGATCAAAAACAAAGGACGTCCCAGGCTCAGTGAAATTGAGAACGAAATTGTAAAAAAAACAGAGGAGAGGATCTACTGCTATTGTCCTACCAAAGGAAGTTAGGCTTGACCAAACCCTTCACTGGCCAGTAATTTCTGAAAAAAAGGGAAGATGCGAAAAACCAGGATGCTGTAATACTTCTAAAGTAATGTGCGATAAATGTAAAGTTGCTTTATGTTTTACAACTACAAATATTTGTTTTTTTGAATTGCATAATAAATAAGTATAAAACTTAATTCGTTAGTTTTTGGTAAACACTCCCAAAACTCTCCCCAAACGAAATTTAAAAAATCTAAAAAAATTAATAGTTGTTGTAAATGGATATTTGAGCACATATACAAATTAAAACATTTTATAAACAAAAAAGTTTACAAAAAAGTCGGGCAATAGAGGGCTAAGATATTTATATTTCACTATATGCTCTATCATTTGGTTTTCATTTCAAATTTGCACCTATGACGAAATTTATAATATCTAATATCTGGTGCTTTCATATGAAACTGGAATAAAACACTTGTTAGATAATATTTATTTGTTTTGAGTACACTTTTTTTAGAACCTAGTATATAAAAAAATAAATATTTGTCTGTCAACAAATTTCTATATAAAAGTACGAGGCACTATTCTCATGCTGTGAGCTATGCTGCTCTGTTACTTTTATAACGCTTAAGCTATTTTTAATTTATTTTCAATATTTTTGAGGTGTGTTTCCCTAAATGAAATTAAATGAAATTTACATTAATTTGATAGTTTCCATTTTATTAGTGCTGGTGGTATATGACTAGCATCTGTTGGTACTATATATCAATTTCAACATGTGGAAGTGAGAGCACTCTCTTGTTAGTAATTTCAGTGTAAATTTTGACCAAACCAGAAATAACCCATAATATTCTCCCCGTGTGATCTTAGTATTTCCGTTGAATAAATAGTATAGGGTATCCAATATTTCAATCAACGGTATGTCAGAGTGGTTTTTATTAATTTTTATATATATTTGCAAAATGAAAAAGAAAGTTCAGTACAGGCAGTTAAACAGCTGATCTGTCAATTTAGAAGTAAGAGCAAGTACCAACTTGCTGAAAAGTATACCCATACACAAAAGTGATGATAAAATGTACTGCACAAACTGTAGCGGTAAAAGCTATATATAAGCTATATATTAATAATTAGGATATACAGTATTTTTTCTAATACACCTGGAACGATTGAGTGAATAGGTGAACTATCAAATAGGAGACCATTAGTGTGGAATTAGAACAACTTAATAAATCGTTGATCAATTATTCACTATTAGGCAGTTAAAACATTAAACATTAAACTAGTTATTTATAGATTTTAAACAAACACATGATATAATCATAAGAATGAAACCATAGAATACTAATGCCGAACAAGGCTTACCTAAGAAATTAATTTTAACAAGGAGTAATCTACAAGTAAAATAAATATGCTTTTACAGAAAACTGGACAAAGTGCTTTAAAAAGGTGAATGAATTAGCGTAGGTAACAGCTGTTTTGAAACCTAAATATTATGAGAACAATTGGGGATATTATATTACATAAACTAAACCGCTTGTCTACAAAAATTATCAGGAAAATTTGATACGACAGGACAGACTAATGACTTTACAACTAATTGCCACATAAATATCACTTTACACAAATAGGATGATTTTGTATAATATAAGACAATTCATATATTATAAATTATACCTATATAGATACAAATAGTAAAATAAAATTACAACTATTATACACTATAGTAAATACTTATTTAGATAAACGTAAAATATTCCACAGAACGTTAAAAATAAATGTTATAAATAAAGGTGCTTTTCAATTCGCGGTAAAAGATTTGATAGAGTTCAGCACACAAGATAAATTCGTAACAAAATTCATATACCAGTAAACGGTACTCGATACAGCAGCAAAGTAATTTTGGCAATAAATATGTAGGTTGTACTTTATCCCATTGGAATCATAGCACCCGCTATGGAAAATTGTGTCTTCTTTGACATACAGCAACCACAAATGTGAAATCAGGAAAGATTAATGTGAAGTTAGGAACATTATATACTTAATGAAAAATGTTATGGGAAATGAAATGGGAATAAAAAAACATTAAGCTAGTTATTTATAGATTTTAAACAAACATATGATATAATTATAAGATTGTAACTAAAATGCTATGGAAGAACTAGGCATACCTAAGGAAATAACTGTCAACTTACTTTCAAATGTACAGTTACCTCAAACAGGAAGATGCCGTATCTCCAATCGTGTTTACGATCGTTTTGGAAAGCATCGCCCTGAAAGCTAATACAGAAAATCTCACAGTTTAATAATCAAGGTCTTCAGATTATACGGACTTTCGAGGATGAGTTTAATATAGTAGCGAGTATAATTATTAGTAACAAAAAAACATTAATACATTCAATAGAAAAAGCGCAGAAAAGGGTCCTACAAATCAACGATAATAAAAAAAATATATGGCTATCATAAGAAGAGCACTACGAAACAGAATAGGACATAATATTTTAATAGACCAGTACAACTTTAAAATGGTTCATCAGCCTAAATAGTTGGGATTTAAGAGCACTTTTAACAAAAACACTACAAAAGAGAATAACAGAATACAAGCTGGCAATGCTAAGTTTTAAGCAAAAAAATTAAATCCAATCTTTATTTTCCTGTTTGACCTTAGCATTAGTTCCCGGTCGTAAAACATTTCTGGGGCTTTTCTTGTGAGTTTTACTTACATTGTTTTTTTATATCCTGATTTTAGTAGTTTGTATTACACTTCTGGATTTAAATTTTCAAACCTTTCAAAATTATATGGGTCTATTGTTACGTTATATGCCCTATTCTACATCGTCTCTTTTGTCTTTTAATGAACATTTATCTGGTTTTCTCGTTACTGACTATTATACCGTTTTTTTTTGCTGGTATGTAATAGCATTACTCAATAGTATTCTAATATTTAATCGATGGATTAAATCCGGATAGCGGATAGATAATCTTTACTTTTTTGGAGAAATTATATTCTAACACACAAAAAACCTATTAAATTGCCAAAACCTTCCTTGGCTATTATATATAATCGTCTGCCTGGTCGTTGGATAATAGAAAGCATGAATGTAGCAGTTTTAATGGCTTGCTAAAATCGGGAAGCAGAGATATCAGTACCAAGTTAATAACTCTTGGAATTGTTGCTTGACCGGCAAAATATTAAATACCAGAAGGTATAACGATAGCAGTCTCACTGCGACCTCGATGGAGAAGGCAAAGCGAAACAACTTCATTATTATTAAACAACATTATATTTTCTAGTAAAATCATCACGATTTTACAGTAAGACAAATTTTCTAATGTTGGTAATCAAAAGATCATGTACGTACCACTGGATTCCCTATTTCGGTATCCAGCAAACTCCTTGTAATAACGATACAGGAAACAAAACACCAGAGATATAAATAAATAAACCAGAGATCTAATAAAATACAGATTCTCGATTCAAATAAATCAAAAATGAACGAACAGCTTACCAAAATAGAAATAACGTCCTTTTAACACGTAATCCATTAACGGTCAATTAACAAAGCAGCTCCTAGAATGATGCTTATGATATAGATTTCATAAGAAACTCTCTCCCGTTCCTAAACGACATCTTCAACAAAGTCCAGAGAGCATGAAAAAAGTTTTACTTAAAATCAACGAGGTGAAAACCAAATACAAGCAAATACACAGAAGAGACCAATTCAATGAATTTAGATAAAACATTAAAGTCAACAACTACGTTTTTTAAAGTATGGAAGACTTTAAATATATTGGATCAATAATCACAGTTAATAATAAAGCCACTGAAGAAATAAAGAACAACTTCAGACCTATTTTAATATAGTGATGCGAATTATGAAGAATGACTAAAACAAATAAGGTTTTATTACTATACTGCTACAAATCCGTATAGATTAGGAACAGATACTGAATGAAGAAAGCTCTTATAAGTCCAGGAGAATTAATTTTATTGACTAAGTTGGATCGGACACAAAATCGGATATCTCAAAAAATTAATATTTCATTTGATTGCTGATTCATAGAAGACCGATCAACGTGGAGAAAAGTTGTAGTTAGCGAAGACTCACCCAGTGTTGTAGCGCTATGTAATGATGACGATAAAAAGAAAGGGCAAATAAAAAAGCAACAAAAATGAACCAATGGTGCAGAGCTGCTTAAAAATCTTGATTGGAAATAATTAATAATGTATATGTATAGGTCATTTCCAGAGCCAATGTGCTAATTGTGCGTAAAATAAAACTTTTTAGACTAAATCTGCTACAGGATTGTGTGACCCAAATACATCCATAGCTAAAAACTATCGATGTTTGTATGAAAGATGAAAATTTCATTTTTAAATGCTAATTACAATAAAATGGTAAATTTATCGCTACGGGACATACCGATGTCGCGGTGTCTACCCGCGAATTTTATTAATCTCTTTTAAAGGAATATTGGCACGTACACATAATCACATAATTGTAGACGGTATCTTGTACATAAATACTAAGAAGGTTGTCGTTGTTATCTAAGACTAAGTTTGACAATTTACAGGAGAACCATGTTGGAGTACTATTACTCAGGACTCCCACATGAAGAACATTTAGCTGATAGTTGTGCTCCTAAAGCGCATAAGAGTGTTATAGCTCACAAAATGGGTTCAATTACATTGCAATTTTTTAAAGTTTTTGTGATAAAATGAAGTGATTGATTGTTGTTTTGAAAAAGCAAGTTGTTTTTTTATTTTTGTATTCCTATCATTATATAAATGTACCTGATATTGTAAAACCAACAACATTTTTCATAATCTAGTCTGAAATGGGCTTTCTCTTACTGATAACTATCAAAAGTTTTATTAACTTCTGGTTAATATAATTATGTAGGTATTTAGATTTTTATCTTGTTCTTACTATAGTGCTAAAACACAAATGTAGTCATAGTCTACTGTATTTTTTTCGTAGGTTTCATAGTTTTTAACTGTGTGATAGCCTATGTGTCTATAATAACTTACGCATAGAAAATAATAGAATTTTGTACCTCATAATTTATGTTTATTATCCTTTGTTTTTTTTTGGAACATCTAAAAGTATAGCAATACATTTTAATTATTAAACAAAAGAAAAAATAAAAACATACACAACATAGCATGCTGTGTCAGATGCTCTTTAAAGTCTCTTTCAATATTAATATCGTTTGAGAAATTTTTCCCTGATACTTATATTTCGTTAGCTAATCTACCATTTGAAGTTCAATTTTCTTTTAATATTAGTTTAAATGGTCCAGTAGTGTATTCGAACAGTTCAGTTATAAGCAAAATTAGGTGTTGTTGTACACCTAATTCTTTTAGTATCAGTCATAAGTGTATCCATTTGGCTCTGTCGAACGCTTTACGATAATCTATAAAACAAATCTATAGTGGGATATTAAATTCCCTAGACTTTTATACTTTTTTTGGACTTTTATAATAATATCTTTAAAATTAAATGTTTAGTGAAAATCTCTACGCGACTTTAATGCATTAAATATTTTAATTAAAAATCGACATACCTATTGAAATTAGACAGTAAAAAATTATGTCATTAAAGATTGATTTATAAATTATTGTAGTTTAAATTCAACTACGATATGAAACAAATATTGTATGTCATAATCTACAGTAATCGAAAAATTACAAAGACCTTCCTGTTGTACAGTTTTCTTGAATTAATAGGGTAACAAACATTATAATCCTACCGAAGGGGCTTCTACTTTCATAAACTGTTACACGATTACTCTATCCGATGTACGTACATTTATGGACTAAATGTTTCAGTGCCAATGCATTTTAACAAAAAATACTAATTATTAAAAATGGAAACTTAACTTTTCCAAGTTTATAATAGACACTTTATTTTTGAAAATATATAAAGCAAGTAATATAAATTACCGTCTTGTTTATTAAAACTAAAAAGTAAACTAAAGTTATGTGTCGGTTAACAATTTATATTTAACTTCATTAGCCAAATAATCCTGAAATTCCTCCATGACTAAATTGATGGATATTTAAATAAATTTCAAGTTCCAAAGTGTACCTGCTGTAAAATTTGAAAATCTACTACTAATACAATTATTGGCAACATCGCAGGAGTTTAGAAATGTACACAGAATGGTAAATACGGATCCCATAAATGGTTTATCCTTTTGTGGAGTCCACTTAATCCTACATGTTGGTCGGAGTCTACATAAAGCGCTACTCAGATAATAGTATACACGGTGTATATTTTACTGGAGTTAGTATAATACCGTTTTAGAACGGAGCTTACATTAACCGCTAGATGTATATATATATATATATATTATATATATATATTTATATATATATATATATATATATATATATATATATATATATAATATATATATATATATATATATATATGTATATATAAATTACATATTATAGATATATTTATGTACAAATATATACGTATGCAATTAACTATTATAGATCAGTTCTTCTAGGCCTTTCTCTAGTTTTTAGATTGGTCCCTAGTTTCTTTAAATTATTAATTTTTTAAATATTGATATATGTCACCCTAACATTTTAAAACATTGCACAACTTTGTATACACTTTATATTTCCGCTAATTATAGAGCATTCTAGCAACGCGTTAAACGCCCAAAGGCTTTTTAGATTGGCATTAATAATTGATACAACATCGAGTTTACCCAGCGTTAATAATTAAATTGGTTTATATACCGAAGTTTATCTTAAAAGGAAGATAATCTTGTTCGGCAAGAAACTGACCGCTAATGTTTAAGATTTTGGGAATAGATATTTCTGATCGGAGTTTTTGAGACTTGATTTTGCAATTTGTTAAATAATGTAGCAGTTACGAAAATAAATTAATACAAAACGATGTTTGATTTGTTAATTTAAGTAGAAAATTGATCTCTTTGCTTCTTGGCCAAACAATGAATATTTTCTTTCTTTGATACTATGTAATAACCGGCCAATAAAAAGTAGCATAGCAGACAATAAGTGTATGCTAAGAACAGAAGAAACGAATTATAATAACAATTCCAAAACAAGAAGATCACGGAAAATATAAAAACTATCAAGCAATTAATTTACTAAATGTAACATATAAACTAATTTATATATATATATTTAGGGATTCTACAGTATTCACTGCCTTCCCTCGCTCAACCGTTTCCATCTCTCTCTGTTGTTCCATTCTCCATCGTTTAGTCCTCTCTTACTCATAGCGTCGTCTACTTCGTTTCTCCAGGATTTTCGGGGTCGTCCTCTTTTCCTCCTTCCTATGGGGCTCCATTCGGTTATTTTCTTTATCCATCTGCTGTCGCTAGTTCTTCTTACATGTCCATACCACTTTATAGCCGTCATAGCGAGACTCTGATATGCGCCGGACGTTTGTTTTGATTTTATGAACCTATTTTTGGTAAGGTGAATAAAAAAAATGTAAATAGTAAAAATTCTGTTTTAGTGGAAAGCTATAATAAGCATATGAAACATTGGAATATTAGTAAATTACAACAAAACATGTAAAATTACGAAAAAAATATTATTTCTTGTTCATCTTATGTTTCTGAAAAAAAAACAAGGAATACAATAATTCTTTTTACACCCATCGCATTACCAAACTGATCCTGAACAAGTATTCGCTGCAGTGTTCCTGTCATTTGATTCTTTTAAGGCCTTGTAAGACACAACACAACGTTGTGGGTTTCGTTTATGGTGTACCAAAACGTGTCCTAGATGTTCTATATCATCTGCTGCTTTTTCGTTTTCCATGTGGTCCACACGATGTTTACCGAATAATAACCTTGCAGCTAACAGCTCTCTATATTCTGTTATTTGAATTGTTTTCTGTGTTACCTCCTTATATATTAGAAAGGAATTTTCTAATGCACAGCCAGAAATCAGTTCAACTGCTAATTTTCGGTACCACTTGATTTGATAAGTCAATGTAGGTCTTGCACCTGTTGTAACTAACGACAGCAGTTGGTTTCTCTATTTCACCGCTTCTGTTCTTTATTTTAATGGTGTCTGCTTGATGTTTTGTCATAAGCATCATCACGTCACGTTTGTCTTTCCACTTTAGCATTACTATACCAGTAGAACTTTTTTCAGCAACAATTTCATCTTTTTTAATTTAGTATTAACCACTTTGGGAGAATTGAGTTTACGATTAGCTCTTATAGTGCCAACTAGGTGTGTATTTCTTTCTAATAGCTTGGTTGCAAAAATCATACTTATGTAATAGTTGTCGGTGTATAAAGTACGCCCACAGTCAAGTAGATTATCCATCAAATGCAACACAACTCCTGCGAAAGCACTACCATCATAAGTCTTATCATTACCAGAATACACTTTGAAATTGTATGTGTACCCACCTATAGTACATAATTTGTACAGTTTTAAGCCAAACTTGTGCCGTCTGTTCTTTATATATTGCCTAAATTTTAGGCGTCCTCTAAACGGCACAAGTGTCTCATCTATGCATACTTCTGCACATGGCACCATTACTGCTTGAAACTGTTCAATTAGCTTCTCGAGAAGTGGAGTAATTTTTCTTAGCCGATCATTTACGACAGATCGGTCATTATTGTCGCTAAAGTGCTACATCTTTAATAGCTCTTCATGTTATCGAATGCCATAGTCTGTGGACTAGTACGCATTTCGATGCGCATCGCCCCGCTTCGAATTTATCCATTGGCTCTTGACCTGGAAATCCCTATTTATCGCTCGAACAGCGCATATAAATATTGGCGATTTTCAGGTCAGCAGATCAGTCCCTCACGGGCTCTTCGAGAGCTTAGTGCTCTCGGGCTTCTGCTTCCTGCATTTATTTTCCATACTCTGTGGCTGAGAATTGTTTCAACTTAACTTGGTGTTTTATTTCGACGAAGAATTTGTCATGTAAGAAATATCTTGCCTTTTTCAAGGCAAGACACCGAAATATTTACGTCCATAACCTGAAAATGGACTTAAGTAGAGGAGCTCCCAACAGTATATTCGAAGCCCTCTACAGAGCACCCGGAGACAACAGAAGGTGGTTAGACCCTTATTTGTTCCCCCGAGGTGACATTCAAAACGATCTCGACATTATACTTTTTATCGAATTTGTATACAAAATGTCGTTACTCCAGTATACTTTTATTCGAGGATATTTGACTAATCCTATCCACATAATAATGCCAAAAAATTTTTCCATTTCAGAAGTATTTATGGGAACCCACTTCTTTTTGTGTTTCCTCTTATTTGACGGTGTAGTATAATTTTGTAAAACCTGCTGTGCATATAAGTTGGTTTGTTCAACTATATAATTTATTATGTCGTCAGTAAGAAAGATCTTGAAACAATCATATGGTTCTTGATCTATATAATTCTCTTAATACGAAGATTTTGTTCCTTCGTTTTCTACACTGTAATCGAATGTTTTCAGCGATGTTCCATCAACTTCCATCTACTGAAATTGCTCGCTATGACACACTTCTTCAGTAATTGTGGCCATATCAATTACTTCTTGTATAGTTACAATCAATAATATTTGTTTGTTGTTCAACAGTCCTTGTTCCTTGGATTGAAATAATTTCATGTGAACCAGATTCTAAATCCATCTACAAAAAGTTTACCTGTTTATTGTTGACAAAATAAAAATAGAGTTCAATAACTTACTGTTGCAGAAACCACATTAGAAGTACCTTTGCCAGATTTTTCATCATTTTTCTTGACACGCTTTTTGGGAACTGGCTCCTCGCAACCATCAGAAGAATACTCATTGGAAGATTCAGGTTCATATTCTTCTGACAAATAAACATCGGCAAATTCGCTTTCATTGTCCTTATCAGACATAATCTCATTCCAAATGGCTTGCAGACGGCTCTGTTCTTTTTCATAATCTCCCATATTGCAATAAATGGCACGATAACAACACTCCGTCAGCAACAACTAATAACAACTAAGACTACTTCTAACTAGACACAGAATACAAACGATCTGCACATTCAGTCACCCCACTACTGTTTCAAGAACAATGAATATGCATTTGGCGCGAAATATAGCGTGTGGTACGCGTAACAAACCACGCCGACTGGAATAAACAAATTAATCCTTGGCCGGCGTGAAACAAACGTTGTGCCACAAAGTATATTCTAAAAAAATGATATATCGAAAATTTAACAAGAAAAATTACTGTGGCATTTTAATTAGATAAAAATGAATCTAGATACATAAAAAAAACGCCGGCTGGGGGTATATTTTTTTTGTACAGCCAAACGCAACGTGGTAAATTTTTTAAAAATTTTTTAAATTAATTTACAAAATTTAAAAGAAACATTTATTAAACAAGCAAATTTTTTAAAACAGTATTTTTTAAATATGTTTAGCTGCATAAGATTATTAATTAAACTAATTTTATTTGGTGAGGTAATATTGTTTTTGCAATTATTAGTTCCACTTTAAAACATATTTTGTATTTTTTTATCAGCTGTTGAAAATAATTGTAAACACAACTGAAAGCTCTATATAGAAAATAGTTACATAATAGCCACTTTTATTGACTCCAACCCATCCAAAACATATTTATATATTTTTTCCAAACGAGTCATCTCCAAATAAGTACTTATTTTTTCTTATATATAATATATACACACACACATATATATATATATATATATATATATATATATATATATATATATATATATATATATATATATATATAACACAGAAATTCCCATATGTCATATACATCTTATAACTTTCTTGAAAATGTTAAAAGGTTTATACTAAGTAGATAACCGACCAGTATGCTTTAATTTGGTCTAAGATACAAAATCCCATTCATCAATTTAGGTCGACCTAAAACTGTCGAACAAAGGTGAATTATAAAGTCAAACTCGTGGTTCAATTTAAAAACACGGCTTAGAAAACTTGTAACAATACCATCTTTCCTAATTACTCAAAACTTTTACCTCTTCTCGACCCTTTGCACACTTCCCGAACGTCGGTCGTTACATTACGATCCCCAAACCGCCGAAGCGAAAGTTGCTAATACCCCCGAAAATCCAGTTGCGTGATTTCCGGGCCAATCACGTCCACCACTTCATAATTTATTTACGAAAACTACGGAATAAATTCGAATAAATCCAACTTTAAAACGTGTGTGTCTTTTTCGATCAGGGAACCCACAACGATCGATTTGTAGCACCGGAATGCAAGAGGAAAATGCTCGGTCTGGCAGTACAGAAGGGACGGGCAAAGGGCCCTAAAGTAATAGAAAAAGACGAATTTTAAATGATGCTTTTATAAAAATATACAAACAAAATGTGTTAAATAAAAAATATATAAATAAAATAGTTTTTATACATTTTACAAAAAGAAATTCTTTTTTTATTTTAAATCCATATTTATAATTTACTTAGGTGAGATGCCTTCAGGTCCTAGTGCTTTCTTATTTTTGATTGCTTTTATGACAGTTCTCATTTCCCTATCTGTTATTTCTATTTCTTGTTGTGGGGATCTGCTTCTTCTTCGCCTGTTTTTTTTTCCAATGAATTGTGGTCTTTGTTCTGTTAACAGTTCCTTGTAATATTTCTTCCATTCTTTGTCCTGTATATTTCCCAATTTAATTTTTTCTTTTGAGTTTTGTTTCAATCCTCTCAGTATCTTTCATGACTCTAAAGTTCTTATACCTTCTATATATGTTTGAATATTTAAGCAGGTTCTTTTCCATGCATTGTTCTTTAGTTGTGTTATTGGCTTTTTAACTTCTCTATATTTTTCTCTATATTCTTTATACACTTCATCGTCGTTTGTAGTCAGCTATTTTCTGTATAGTTGCTTTTTTTCTTTAATTATTTTTTTTGTTGGTTCATGTATTTTATAATAGTGCTGTTTATTTGTTATAGGTTCTTTTTCTCCAAGGGCTTCGAAAACTGCTTGTTTTTGCTTTTGCTGTTACTCGACTTTATAGTCTCGTACAGTGTTGATATTAAGTCTTACCCCCCCCCCCCCTAGTAAACTCCGTTACTTGAGACAAAGATGAAAAACGCTCGGACCCGTCAATTTTTATTGTAATAGAGGTATCTTATAACATGAAAAAAATTGTCACCCCTTTCATCACCTTGGTGTCATGCGATAGTTTGTTGGAAAGGGTTTGAAAAGAAGAATGCAAAAATATAGAAGTTTAAAATTTAAATGGCATAATGGTTTTATTTAAAATAAAATATACAAAAAATAAAGTATTAAATTACATCTTTACAATTAAAGGAACTGGCAAATTACCCTAAAGAAAACTTAAATTACTGCAGGAGATGCTCGAAATATTCTCCATTTACTTCCTGGCAGAAGTAGATTCTTTGTTTCGTTGCCACCCTAACCCATTGTAGGGTTTGCATATCAATCCTATCACATTCTTCGATTATTCTATGACGGAGTTTATCAACTGTCGTCAACTGGCTCCCAAACAGTTTGGATTTAAGGTAACCCCATAGGTAAAAATCTAGAGGAGTAAGATCTGGTGATCTTGGTGGCCATTCAATGAATCCACGACGTCCAATCCATCTTCTCGGATACAATTTATTTAAAAAAATTCGAACGCCAGCATCGTAATGCGGTGGAGCTCCATCTTGGTGGAAAATAATATCTTGTTGTTTCTAAGCACATCATGAATTGCAGGAATTATTTGTGTTTCCAATAGATTAAGATAGCTTTCCCGTTAAATTGCCTACGATAAAAAAAAAGGCCTATAATGTGATCCCCTAGTATACCTGCCCAAACATTTAATTTAGTGGGAAATTGAGTATGACACTCTCGAAACAATCGAGGATTTTCGTCAGACCAATATCTTACATTTCGTCGATGTACATGACCATTTAAATAGAATGTAGCTTCATCGGAAAACAAATATGTCTTAACTTGGATCTTGTGAAATATTATTATCCATAGTTTCACAATATTGCAGTCGTCGATCTGGATCATCTACTGTCAATTCGTGCACCATTTTCATCTTATAGGGATAACATTTTTGCTTTTTTAGAATGTTTAAGACAGTCCTGTAACTTACTTCGCATTCGCGAGCAACATTTCTAGTTGAACTGGATGGATTTACTACAAATTGAGAAAAATTATCTACTCGCTTTTCCTCAGAAATCTTTTTTCTACCATCCCGTTTCTTGTTTTCGACAGAACCAGTTTCACAAAATTTGGTGACAAGTAGTCTATAGTAATGTCGATCAGTTGGACGATTCGGAAAAGGGTCATTAAATATTCACACAGCTTCATGGTAGTTACGAACTGCTTCGCTAAATATTAGAATTGCTTCATATTTGTCTACTAATATACGAGGTGGTGCCATTTTGATTGTTTTAAATTTTTAATACTAAAAATTTACAGTTTACCACTAAAGCTCACCAAATCTCAAGTTCTTGTCAATATTCTTTACAATCAACAGTGCTAATTGCTTGGTTTTTATGACAGTTGTCAAAAACTATACACGCCAACTAGATTATTTAAAAAATTGTTCTAACCATATGTTTTAACGACACAAAAGTATTTATTTTGCAAAAAAAATAATTGGGTATAAGCGTTCAAGAATAAAAATTTAATAAATTTTGTTATACCGAATGTCCCATATTAAAGCAAAACCAGTGAACCTACTTTTGTATTGTTGTATTGCAAAGTGTATCTCCAAACAATAAGTCGTTATTAACAAACAGATCCTTACAGTTAAAGTAAAGTGTAATAAATTTTAGAATTCTTCTTTTCAAACCCTTTCCAACGAACTATCGCACGACCCCCATTGCTGTTTAAAAAATCTGAGTACCTCTATTAAAATAAAAATTGACGGGTCCGAGCGTTTTTCATCTTTGTCTTAAATAACGGAGTTCACTAGGGGGGGGGGGGTAAGACTTAATATCCACACTGTATATTTCTTCGATGTTGCCGTATTTGAATTTTATTAATTTTGGTCTAGACGTTGTTTGTGTAGTTCTCTTATTGATTCTTCTTGGAGTGGTTCTATATATATTGTATTGTTTTTCTCTTATAGTGATCAACGATTCTTCTCTAGAGGGGGTCTTGTTATGTTCCCAATTAATGCCCATTTTTGCTATCAGTAGTTTATGGACAGTTCTACATTCTGCTCATCTTTTGACTTTTACACCTTTAATCTTTAGCGTGGTATCTTGTTTGACTTTTACGTAGTCTATTATCGATTTTAGCTTTCGTGTTTCTTGCGTCCATGTATATTTATGAATATTTTTATGTCTGAAGAATCTGTTGGTAGTTTTTAGATTGTTTAGTTCGCATACTTCGCATAACCGATGCGGCAGGATACTAACTGACTGGGTGGGTGCTCTAGACCTAGTGGTTCTGAACACAGGTCTGGAACCTACGTTTGTTAGGAGAGGTACAGGTACGTACATCGACGCGACCATGGCGACACAAGAAATAGCGACGAACGCAATAGGTTGGAAGGTTTTGCCAGACTACACTGGAACTGAACATCAATACATTGAGTTCTCGATAATTGGAAAGGGGACCACTAACACGGTCCGTGCATCCGGGACGTTGGTGGGCAGATGCGGCGATGGGAATGACTGGCAAGTATACGAGGAGCTAATTACATGGAGAGTGAGCATAATGCAGGGTCAATCACCGACAGTGGAAAGCCTTGACATAGTCATTAAAGAAGCGATGGAGGGAAGCAAGATTGGTCGCCAAGATGTCAACAGGATGCCATATTGGTGGAATGCGGACATCGAGGCACTAAAAAATGTGTGTATAGCAATGAGAAGAAGGTTAACAAGAGCAAGAGGTAGAGCAGGAATCATCCCTGAGATCATCGAGGAGATCAGTACAGGAAAATCCGTACAGAAAAAAGAAGGCACTGGAAAGAGTTGTGTGAACAGCTGGATGAGGACATCTGGGGTCAGGGATACAAGATCGTCATGAAGAAGTTCCATGCGTATTCTCCTTACGAAATGCCTATAGATAAGAAGCTTGAGGTAACAAGAGAGCTCTTTCCGGACGGCAGATGTCATGGTGTATGGAGGGATGAAGGAGCTGAGCGAGCTGTACCCTTTACCATGGATGAACTTATCGAGGCATTGGGTTCACTAAAGACTCGTAGGTCCCCAGGACTAGATCAGATACCACCTGAGGCGGTGAAGGGTCTAGGACGGGTGGAACCTGCGTGGCTTCTGGAACACATGAATGCACTGCTGGAAGCACAAACCTTTCCTGAGCCTTGGAGGACATCGAGGTTAATACTGCTTCCCAAAGCTAGGGAAAAGTATCGCCCCATCTGTCTGCTTCCATGCATCAGTAAGCTGTATGAAAGGATGCGCGAGTACGCATAGACGACATGATTGAGAGGTCAGGTGGTTTATCAAGGAGGCAATTTGGTTTTTGTAAAGGGAAAAGCACGATTGATGCAATCATGAGTGTACTCGAAGCATTACGCAACAGAGGAGATGAACATCGCTGGGCGGCTGTGCTGTTGTTTGATGTTAAGAATGCATTCAATACGTTGCAGTGGAACGAGGTAATGAAGGCAATGGAGGAGAGAGAATGTCCTGGTTACCTTATTAATGTGGTGGCGGAGTATCTGTCCGAGAGAAGGATTATGATGGAAAAGGGCACGATCGTGGACGTGACAGCCGGGGTACCCCAGAGATCTGGCTTGGGCCCGACGCTATGGAATCTGGCATATGACGGGGTTATGCACTGTGAATACGGAGAGGGTACAACCCCCTTCGCATTCGCGGATGACCTTGCTGTACTGGTAGTGGCCCGGGATGAGCCAGATCTCAAATACCGGTTTCGAAACGCTGGCGGCGTCGTAAAGAAATGGATGACGCAGCACGGACTGAAACTTGCGACAGAGAAAACCAAAGCCATCATTCTGAAGGGGACAAGGAACAGGCAAAATATTTAATTAAAATGTGCGGGAGCATGTCTAACACCTAAGAAACAAGTAAAGTATCTAGGAGTGGCATTGCACCAGAATGGAAAATGGGGAGAGCACGTGCGGGAGGTGGTCCGGAAGGCTGCGAATAGTACGGCTGCGTTGGGGAGGGTGATGCCGAATATTGGAGGACCCAAATTCGAAAGGAGGAGGGTCTTACACGGTGTTGTACAGTCGATCGTCCTCTACGCGGCACCAGTCTGGAGCGAGGCGGTAGAGATAACTGCCTATAGGAGTCTTATGACACGAGTAGACAGAACAAGTCTATTGCGAGTGGCATGCGCCTACAGGACTGTGTCTGCGGCAGCCTTATGGACCATCACTGGATGTGTTCCGTTGCATGTTTTGGCGGTGGAAAGAAAAGAGCTTTATGAGAGAAGAGGTCCAAACTTTAATGTGGCCGAGAAAAGACAGGAAAGGGAAAGGTCAGTTGAAAGATGGCAAGAAGAATGAAAGACACGGAAGATGTGGCACAGTGGACGAAAATGCTGATCCCGAACAAAAGAGATTGGGTGGACTGTGGCCACAGGCGACTGGATTATTTCCTGACGCAGGTGCTCACAGGACACGGGTGTTTTAGGGCTCACCTCTATAGGATCGGAAAGGCTGATACAGATGAATGCCTATACTGTGGATACTCGGACACTGTGACACATACGATGTTAGATTGCAGCAGATGGATAGTGGAAAGGAACAGAATGGAGAGAGAGACAGGTGTGAATTTTGTTACAGTGAGAGAAATGATTAAGAGAATGATTAAAAATAAATTAGTTTGGACTAACATACACAGCTATATCCGTGCAGTGATCAAGAAAAAGGAAGAGGAAGAAAGACTGCTAAACCAACGCTAAAGGTAAGAGTGAATAATGCTGAAAGGTGAAGCTAGAAAAGTGGGTCACACTGTATGAGTTGGAATGCGTAAGTCAGACTGTGGGGAAGGAGCAAATGCCCATCTGGAAATAATGCCAAACTAGGAGCGATGAGTGTCTTCTACGCGCTACCTGGAATGAGACAGAAAAACCTCCTTGCTGATGAATAGAGTGTGGATGTGTATGAATGAAGAATGAATGAATAAAGGTAGTGATTCGGAAGTGATGCCGGCCTTACAGCGGCCATTCCGCTTCCGGATCGCTGGATGACAGAGGAGGGTCTGGTTTAGCAGGTAGGCGTTTGGCGTAGACTCGGCGACGAGAGGGCATTTTAAAGTACCTCGGGAACTATCGCCGGGAGTACGAAGAACGAATCCTGCACTAAAGTTAGTCAGGCGGCGTCCTGGACTGAGATGTCTTTTGAAGATTCCAGACCCCCCCTCTATAAAGACGAAAAAAAAAAGTTCGCATAATTCAATCAGACGTTCTCCGTTATCGTTTTGTTTATCCTTTCCATACTTTCGGTTCTGCCTTTGAGGTCTACTGTTAAAATTATCTCCACGTTCTTCTTATTTTTTTATTATATTAATACATACATCTTTCATCATCATTCTATAAAATAAATCTCATTTACAATTTGTTACTTAATTGACTACGTAATTCTTATAACATCTTCTTAAACATTTTAAATCAAGTTTTTCTCAACTTACTTTTCAGGTTTACTAAAGATAGCCCGAAAATGTTCGTTATTTAGTTTAACAAGCAATTAGCATTATAATTTTGTTTTTACTACAAATCTATTTTAAATTGAGGTTTTCTTTTTCTGGTGCTCTCCATTACTGGTATTTTGCGATCACTACATTAAAACGTTCTCTTTACTGTGCCACTTTTAGTAATTATTGAACGTTCATGACCGTCTAAGTTCTAACATTGCAAAGCCATCACATGGCTCTTCTGATTACTCCACTTCTGCTCTCTACCTTTCCTTTAATTATTATTCGTAGCAGGATATATTTGTCATTTCTCATTATGTGGCCTAGACAGGGGTCTTTCTTTTCTTATTCGTTGTTATAAGTTGTAACTCTATATTTACGGTGTTTAATACTGTTCGTTATGTATTAGATCCATGATATTCTGAGCATTTTGCAGTAAAGCCACATTTAAAAGGCTTTTAGCTATTTCATAGCATTAAATTTTAATGTCCAGGCTTTAACTTTATACAAAAGGATTATGCAAACGTAGCGTTTAACTCTTATTTGAATGTCTAAGCTTAGCTTTCGGTTATAGATAACTTGATTCCATTTATTGTACTAACATGTTCCTAGCCTGTTCTATTCGTGTTTTTATTTCTATATCTGAATTTCACCTATCACTTAGTACTACTCCTCAGTATCTGTTAAAGTTAAAGTACTTTTATACAACGACGCACATTTTACGTAAATTTTTTCGTAAAATATGTTTCAAAATAAAAGTAACTGTTAAACCTTTTAGTGACAAATAAATTTTACTCTAAATGCCACAAAGACTATTTATATAATATAAATGCAAACTACATACAATGCCTTGTTTCAAAATATTGATTTATTTGAAAATGCAAGTTTTTGTTCATTTTTATTTAGCCCTTCGTTTAAGTCCGAAAGAATGTTATACTTCGAATCATTGACAGGTTACAGTTTCCACTCTGAAAATTATCCGAGCATCGCATTCCATCTATATTGCGTTATGTGACATATGGAACACAGAAATAGCATGATCGCCGGACCAATATTTTTCACTTCCATTCATTTTATCTACGGTGCAACCGTTAACATTGATAGTCATTAAAATATCTCACTTGTTTACAAAAAAAGTATGGTACATCCATATCAATCACAAAGCAGTATATCAAACCAAACAAAAATTGTGAAAATCCCAGTGAATTTTTAGATTTATTTTTATTCGCACATCAACTTAAATATCGAAAAGGTATGTTATCAACTAATATAGTAGGGTTTTTTTATTGGGATATTATATTTATGTAAATAATATATATATATATATATATATATATATATATATATATATATATATATATATATATATATATATATATATATATATATATATATATGTATATATATGTATATATATATATATAAATATATATATATATATATATATATATATATAATATATATATATATATATATATATATATTAAAATGATATTATTTAAAAAATTAATTTATAAGTTACACATTAGATAATATTAGATATTTGGTTATTTAATAAGTTATATACTAGAGAATTTAATAAAAATTATTTATGTGAGGGCATTTTTAAGAAATTAGCATATAATAATTGTAAAAAGTTGTATTTTAATGTTGTAAATATATTTAAGTGAGCCATGTGCATAGGCAACCAACTATACAGTAAGTGACTGACAGAAATTAAGAATTTTTAGGAATATAAAGTGGGGTTATAATAATAATGTTAGTTTAAAATGTTTAATTTATATATATATTTAATGATTTAAATGTTTATTCTGATCTGAAAAGCCTAAATGTCAACAAAGTTATCAATAAAACATTAACGAATTCTCCAGAATGCAGAATTTGACCTCTGTTTATGTTGGAACATTCTGGAATAATGATTATGTTGGTGGATCGAACAGATATTGTTTTCGAGAACATCCATATAGAAGAAATAGAACTAAATCGAACATGATTTATTGCCAGATGATTCTAGAACAGAAAAAAAGATATAAATACCCGGTGATTTGGATTAGAATCAATCAGTTATGAGTTACAGTTACTATGAGGCCAGTTTATTATGAAAGTTAGTAGACACATTTAGTTAGTGAAGTAAATTGTTCAGAATTTTCAAGAAGTCAGTCAGAAAAGTTTAGTAAGAAATATGAAAGTTAGTTGGAGTCAGTGAATCAGTTACAAATAGTCCAATTGTTTAATATAGTGAGTTAAATAAAGATTAAAAATTGTGCATATATTTTAATGCACATTTATAATTATACACAAATAATTATTGAAGATTAAAAAAAGTATATTGGAAGAAATTAAAATTATATTATGATTGGAGATTAGTATAAATCAACTTATAATAATTGGATATTGGTATATTGAAAAGAAGAATAAATATAAATGCTGTTTTGCTGGTTTGCTTGGTGGTTTATAAATGCTGGTGAAGAAAAATATATCTTAAATTGGTAGAAGCTGATAATTGGAAAAAGTAATTTCACAAAAACAAGGATAACCGAAGTACGAAGACATTCAGTGGTGATTAGAATCTATATAGTGGAAAACAGTTCATTTAGGCATTCAGTGAAAGAAAGGTACAAAATTTTGTTAATATAATTTAGTTAGTGTCATAACAGTTTCAGTTTTGAAGATAGTTTGTTTAAATTTTACATTGTCTATAGAATTTAATTAGTTTTATAAGAATATCAATTTAAAGATAGTTTATTTTAAATTTACATTGGCTAGGTTAGATATATATATGTGTGTTTCATAATAGTTATAATAAAGATAATTTAAAAAAGTACTTACAAACTAATTCTTTGAGAACCGCGATAAAAACCCTATATTATTAAAAATACTCATTGCTCATCATTCACAAACAACACATCATAACAATATATATATATATATATATATATATATATATATATATATATATATATATATATATATATATATATATATATATATCCTACTATCATTTTCGCATCGATACATTATGCTTTTACCATCAATTTAGCATCGTCTTGCAAAGTAGCATCTGTATATCGACGCTACTTTACAAGACCTTAATAACTGTTTTCCCGTACTTGTTACAAGAATTTTAACCATCTCATTGATTAGAGTTTTGATACCGTGTTGGTATTTTAAAATATCCGCTTTCTCTTTTTATCCCTTACTGAGTTATATAAGTTTATTCTAGAAAATATTTGTGTCTAAAATGATGGTACAGTGAAAATATTATATATATTTAGTTCAGGGTTTTACCGTTTACTCGCTGCCATTATATACATGAAAATGTATATTCCACTTTCATTATCAATCATTTTAGCATCAGAAATTTGGCATCGCTGTTGAATATAATATTACCCACAACGAAATAGTAAATTTAAGAATATATATATATATATATATATATATATATATATATATATATATATTTCATCCACAAATCATTCTGGCATCATGTTTGGTTAAAAGTAACGGGTTATGATATATTGCAACTACCTATTGTATCTTCGCTCTAATTAGTCCAGTCGCGACGTACATTCCCTCAAATGATAGGATTTAACCAATAAAATACAATAAGACAGAAAAATCAAATATAGCAAAATGTCAAAAATGCCTTAATTATATATCTTCGGTTCTATAAGTCCAATCGTGACGTACAGTATCTCAAATGACAGGATTTAACCAATTGAAAACAATGAAATAAAAAAAATAAATACAGCAACATGTCCAAAGGGCCGTAGTCACGTATCTTCGGTACTCTTAGTCCAATCGTGACGTATAGTACCTCTAATGATAGGATTTAACATAAATAATACAATGGGATAGAAAAGTCAAATGCAGAACAATGTCAAAAGGGCCTTAGTTATGTATCTTCGGCCCTATTAGTCCAATCGTGACGTACGATACCTCAAATGATAGTACTTAACCAATAGAATACAATGACATAGAAATCAAATACAGCATCAAGTCAAAAGGGCCTTAGTTACGATTCTACCAATCGAATACAATAAGATAGAAAAATAAAATACATCAGCTTGTCAAAAGGGCCTTAGCTATGTATATGCGGTCCTATTAGTCTTTTTAGCTGAGTTATTTTGATTTTTTGCAATCTAGCTATAATATTTGAGTCAAAAGGTAAATTATCGGTGTGAATCGGTCTTTATTTTAATTAACTTAAATAGTAGGGGAAATTAACTGAAAAACTTTCAATACAAATCTAAAAAGTGGGTTTTGTAGTCACACCGGTACAAATTGCCAATTTTCAACTTGCACTTGAGACCGAACGGTTCGTCTGTACAATAACCAAAATAGTGACATTTGTACAGAACTTTAATTACTTTAACTTCTGTAAACAGACCATTTACTAAAAGTTAACAGTTTTCGAGTTTTAAGCAAAAAACCGGAAAAAGCAAAAAAAACGATTTCTTCTGGTTTTTTAAATGTTGCGTCACGAAATTTTGTCCGCAAACCTCAGATTCAGATTTAGCACCCCAAAACACATATGGAAAGAAAAAATCAGAACTTCCCCAAAACTTTCCTACTAGTATCACTTTACAGTACAAATTTACTGAATTACAAATAAACTTGACTAATGACTCATTTATTTGATGATTAAATAATGATATCGTAATTTTTTAAGGTGTGGATGACAAAGGTTAAACAAATTTAAAGTATCCATAAATTAATTTTTTTTGGGGCTAAAATATATTGTCAAGTTTACCCAAAATAATATAGCACTTCCAATCAGCTTGCTGTTGTTTTTTATATTTAATCTACATCCAATTTAATCCGTTATTTAGCTGAAAATAAATAAACAATTTTCTTTAAAGCAAAGTTGCAACATCCATTAACATTTTTTAAAATATTTAATTTTTAGATATACGACCAGAAGGAAGCAGTATAAAATAAAAAGGGAAAACGCAAAATAATGACTACGAAACAGGAGCGTCAGTAAGTATACTTGAGTTTCCGGAAATAGATCCTGAAATAAAATTTCCTAAAGTGCCAAACTGAGATTCAACAGGAAAGGGAACGCTTCCTCAATAAATAATCGCGCTCCAATGGAGAGCAGACGAAAAAACTGTTATTGTGAGCCTTTCAACGAATACTACCTACTTAGTTTATTATATAAAAGTCAAGAAAATTCGAGAATGTAGTTCACGGGGTAACGTTTTAAAACCTCCGCTTTATCGTTTGAGGCGTGGGTTCGGGAGCAAATGTTATTTGAACTTAATTAAATATGTAACTAGATTGAGTTTTAAATAATAGTTTAAACGCATTTTCCAACTTCATAACCTTTGTTTCCTAAGTTAATTAAAAACAGTAATTATTTGCTATCTGCAGAATAAATGGGCAACTGATTACATGAATAGGTTTTTAATTGTAGTAACTTATAATTTCGGAGGTTACCGAATAGTCCACTGGTCAATAAGATTTCAACCCTAAAAAGCATACGTAGATGCTAAATTTTGCTAAAAATATCAATTTTAGGATCTCAAGAAGTATGCAAAAAAATTACCTAACCTCAACCGTGGCCTAAGGGAAAAATCGATTTAATAAGAGACTGTACGTTAAAAAAATGTAGCTGAGAAAATGCGAAACAAGAATGATTATTAGCACTTTTTTTCGTAAAATGAACCATTCTCTCACAAACAACGGTTGAAGGGACCGGCGATGTTGAAAGTCAGTTACTCGCGCGAAATCAATATCAAAAATTGAGCCGCCATGGTGTTCATCAGTGTCCGACACTAAACTTACCAGCAAGGCCATAACGGTCATCAATGACTGACGTAGTCATTACAAATTTAGGTTCTGACAGTCCACATGACCTTAATTTAAGGAGTTTAACTATTTCAAATGACCGTTATGGACCTTTGGAACACAAAACATCTGTTTTTTTTTTTTTTTAATATTTATTCACCACAAAAAAGATAAATATTTATTAAAAGTTCAACTAATGAAATACATTTATAAAATAAATAAAAAAAAATAAATAAAAACAAAAAGTATTTTTTAGTAGTTAAACTAAATTTATTTATAATTATAAATGTTCATCATTAGATGAAAAGTTTATTTTTGATAATATTTAGTAAAACATTCCAAGCAGAAATGTGGGTCCCCGTCACAATCCACATAATAGTAGTTACTTTTTTGATAGTATTATATATATAAGAGTGGGTTTCGAGCTTTCTCTTTTGGGTATTATTTGGACAAGGTTAAACATAAATATTTTCTTTTTTATCTGCATTAAGTAGATTTTCAACAATTTTTCTACGGAATTCGGTTACAGAAATATGTTTTCCAGATATCTTGTATCTATATAAAATGCTACAATGGCACCATTGTAGCATTTGAAATTTATTGAAATCCCCTCGTATATGTGTTAATTAAAATCCCCTTATATATGCATTATATTAACGAAGAATTTTTTCAATGTTTCTTAGTTCGTATCCGTCAATTTAAAACCAAAATAATCTTTCGTTCCTTTTAGGTCGCCGCCGTCGATAATGAATCATTTTATTGTTTATTTGTGTAAGAGGCGCAAATTCTTCGATATTTCTTTGTTCAGACCGCCCGATATTGCGTTTTCAAATTAAATTAATTTACGTCTTAATTTCCGTTGTGTTTAGTTTATACCCTAAGTGCTTTGTTTGTTCTAACTTATGCGAGCAATTTTTGAAGATAATTTCGTCACTCTCAGTGGAGCCGCTGTTAGAGGCAGTGGTTTCGGTGTTGGTCCGAATTTTCATCTAGTTCGTAATGGTTTTTTTTTTATCGGAATTAGTGAAGTTTTTTAGTATCTAGCAGTTCAATGTGTAGTTACAGAGGTCAGTCAATTTGTTTAAAGTAAGTGGAATTTTACTCTTACGTAATATGTCAGATTTAGAAGAGTAACCACTTGTTTCGATGTTATAAAGATTTGTGTGAACATCTGAAAAGTAAATAAGATGGTTCCCGTTTACAAGATGTGTATAAGTGCCCCACTTCAACCTCGTTTTGTTCCTGTTCTGTCCCTGGAGCAGTTTTGTATTTGAATGTGCCAGTTTCAACTTTTAACCTCAAATAGATCCAGTTTTTCTTCAATCGTGTCCAGATAGTTCCCAGAAATATTAGTAATGTCCAGTATCCCGTTTAATCCTCAGAAGTTTCAGTGCAAAATTTTATGTAAATTAAAGGTAACATTTTGTATTAAATTTCTAAAGTAAAGACAGACATTTTTTTAAATAGTATTTTGCTTTCATACAGGATAAAAAATTTGTAATATTTAAAGTAGTAAATTTTATGGTTTAACTTTTAGCTGTCATTTTATTTGTTCAGTTTTGTTTTAAATTTAATGTTAATATATGACAGCTAGCTTTATTTTTGATATTGATTTGTTTTGTTTTCTTTAAAAGAAAGGTTAACTTACATGTAAATTTTGTAAGTTTTGGTAGTATCTCCAACTCCTGGAAATTGTAAACAGATGACACATGTAAGTCTTTTTTGTATTTTTATATTTTGTAGCTATTGTTATAATATTTTGTATTGTCTTTTTTGAGCATTCTTGTGTTCTCTATGTTTTGTAACTGTTTGTGGTGACACAAAAATAAATGTTAAATTTTGTTGCTCAACATTTTGTTTATCCTTTTTTTAATTAACCCTTTTTTTGAGTTTTTATTTGAAAAAGATATGTTTTTTTATGTTTAATAATTATATCTCCGGTTACAACTAGCTAATTGTAATAGGTATAATAAGGCACCTCAAGTGGCGCCCTATATTAAATTTCTTGAGGTGTTTCCGGTTTATTTTCATTCTGTTTGTCCCAAGAGATTTATGACCCTTTATTTAATTTTTCTGTAGTTGCCCCAATCCAAACCTCCTTGTCTTTTACTTATCCACGACCCCAGCTCTCCAACTATCCCCTGAGTGCCCGTTCGCACAAGTAGCGTTTATTTTGCTTACCCTATCTTCACCCCAAGAATTTTTATCCCCCATCTTCTACCCCTAATAGTATTAATGCCCCCTATGGTAGGCAAAATAAATCGTTACACCATTAGGAAAGAAATATGAACAACCATATTTCAATCATATTTTGTTTTTAAAACGATACGTTTAATGAATAATACTGCATTAGGTACATATTAATATAATTAATAATTAATTTTAATAATATTTGTACAACAAATGGTATGGTGTACAAAATTGTTCGAAAGACTGTTGTATAATAGAATCAGCAAAACCATATTCCAACACTTACCAGTTCCACTGCCAGTGGAACAGGCAGGATTTCGGCCAAACCGCAGCTGCACAGACCAGGTACTCGCCCTGACCAATTATTTGGAATCAAACTTTCAAAAGCAATTAAAAACAACCGCTGTCTTCATCGATCTATCTGCTGCTTACGACACTGTGTGGCGACAAGGGGCAATATACAAATTAATGCGAATAATCCCATGCAGAAAGACCACTGAGGTTATTAACGCCATGCTATCCAACAGATGTTTTAAAGTTATATTGGGAGACAAGACTAGTACCCAAAGAAAATTGAATAATGGACTTCCACAAGGATCCGTGCTGGCTCCCATGATTTTCAGCCTCTACATACCAGACATGCCAGAAACCACATCAAAAAAGTTTGGATACGCAGACGACTGGACGCTTGCCGCAAGTCATAAAGGATTCGAGGTCACTGAACGCATTCTAACAAACGATTTACATGCTCTAGGGAATTATTTCCACAAATGGAGATTGCAACCCAATCCAACTAAGACAGAAGTGCCCTGCTTCCATTTGAACAACAAGATGGCCAACTATCAACCTCAAATCCATTTTGAGGATAGACTCCTTAACTATAATAAACACCCAAAATACTTAGGTGTTACACTTGACAGAACGCTAAACTTTAACGAGCATCTTACTAAGACTGCTGCAAAACTCTGAACTCGTAACAACATCCTGCAAAAGCTCTGCGGCACTACATGGGGCTCCTCAGCACCCACACTTAGATCGACAGCATTAGGACTGGTATACCCCGTAGCGGAATACTGTGCACCATTATGGATAAACAGTCCACATACTCACCGTGTTAATGTCCAATTCAACCAAGCCATGCAAACTATATCGAGCACAATCAAGGCCACGCCCACTTACTGGTTACCAGCTTTGAGTCATATAGCTCCACCACTAATCCGCCGGAAACCTGCCCTTGTCAGAGAATTTACAAAAATCAATACTGATCCTGAGCTCCGCTCCCATGTCGGAACTTCCGCCAGAGACATAAATAGGCTCCGTTCAAGATACCCGCCTCTAAAAACAGCAAAAAGGTTAGTAGATCAAAACTTTAATGTAACTGAACCGTGGAGAGAAGAATGGGAGAATAAAACTGCACCAGCTAACTGGAACATGCCATGAATTACAAGCAAACCTGAGGGCTTCAACCAACCGAGACGAATTTGGACCACACTCAATAGAATAAGGACGAACTGTGGCAGATGTTCCGACTCACTTTTTAGATGGGGAAAAATACAATCACCAAATTGCGACTGCGGCGCCGAAAGGCAAACAGTAAAACACATGGTAGAGGAATGCCCGATTAGATCCTATAACGGCAACCCTTCGGATTTCCTGGCTGCTACAAAAATCGAATATATTTATAATCTAGATGTTTGTTTGTAGAATATTATTTCTGTTAATTCTTTTAATGCTAACCTTAAGATCTCTACAAATAAATGGCTTTATAAAAAAGGACATGTGTCATGCAAGAAAAATTTAAATAAATTGGTTTTTTTTGTACACAGCTGCTATTATATATATATATATATATATATATATATATATATATATATATATATATATATATATATATATATATATATATATATATATATATATATATATATATATATATATATATATATATATATATTAAGCAATTAAGCATTTTCAAATTGTAACCCAGTGTTGGAAAATATCAACAGGACTGAGTTCAATTTTGTTACTCGCGTAATTTTCTGGAGTATGTTAATTTCATTCTATAAAGCAGTCGATAGTCATTACTAGGAGGTTTTTGATGTTGTTGAATATAAATATGATAACGACGATCTTCCTCGAGCTACCTGGTGCCCAGGGTGGATTTTGTTTCCTTAAGTTTTATGTTCTTTTCATTCGAAATCAGTCGAAACTAATAATCTGTGATTTAAGAGGTTGCTAGACACGAATATTATGACGACGATCCTCTTCGAGCTACCTGATGCTCAGGGTGGACTATTTAGTGTGGTTATTTTAAGTTGTGATATTAAATAAAAGTTAAAATATGATTTCTTAAAAATGTAGACAAACATTTTTTTATTAACAAAATTAATAATCGTATCATATTATTGTATCGTATAAATTTACTTCTTGCTCATTATCTTCTGTATCAGATAATTAATTTTCATTCATCATCAGTGATATTACAGCTCGTTATGAGCCAAATCTTTTTTCAGAACAATCTTCCATTCCCCCTGTCTCTGGCAACTCTTCTCCATGCTTTAACTTAATTAATTTTTATTAAAATTCCCTATATTCGTGCATTTGGAACCAGCGCACCTTTTACATGCCAAATTACAAACCAATCCATTCTTTGTATATTCACATAAGCTTCCGCAGATTTTTTTGCAGTTGTAAAAAATAAACTTATAGTAGCTGGTAGACTAGGAGGCTGTGTCGTATTCACTGAATGATAAGAATTTTCTTTGAGCTTCCATCCCAATTCTGTTACATTCAAAACTCTTTCACCGTACAACCAAAAATGGACTTGTAAATACACTCTTTTTATATGCTGTTTGACTGCATCTACCGCTGGCAGAATTTTACCAATTATCAACTTTTTATTTTTTAAGTAGCCATGAAATACATGTATTCATCCGATTTGGCTTTCTGCAATTAAGTAAGGCGCCATATATGGCTACAAGTAATTGTGAGCCTTGCTCAATTATTTTGTCAACAGATGGACCAAACTTTTCATAGAACATACTTTTTTGCCTTTACATTCGTCTTTTTAGAAAGATAACTTCAGAATTAGTTTTAGTGAGATCAGCTAGTTACTGACTAATACTAGAACATCGGTATCTTCGACATTTATATCGCAGTCTTAACAATAGTCCTGTCGGTATCAACTGCACATTCTATAGATTTAATTGTATTCTTCAAACAATTTAATTTGTAACATTATAACACGTTCATGCCGTCGTGTACTACATGTTTTATATGCCGGCTCATCTCAGCAGCCGTCATGTACCACATGTGGTACACAGTGCATTTTACATTTAATCGTATTTGAAAACGCAACGACTGCATAGAAACCATAGAAAACAAGTTACGGCTGTATGACCTGTGGTATATTTGTTTCCAGTTCGAATCGTTTTTGTATTTATTATTATTATCGCATCGTTTTGAAGAAACGACTAATAGTTATTTATTGTACAAGACGATAAAATTGGACTTTATCTTCGAGAGCGTTTTTTAGCATCGAGACGTCAGTCGAGACGCTAATTATGCTCTAGAAGATAATGCGATTTTATCGTCGTGTGCAATACAACATTTTTTTCTACAGCAAGACTTTAAGTTTACAGGCGAAAAATAGAATTTCAAAGAAAATTGTAATTTTTAGCACAAAAATCGCATTTGTGTTGCTCCGTTGCTAGGGATATGAATTACTCTGTCAACAAATGTCAAACAAATGTTACGTTTTTGTTTTTGCGGAGAATATGGTTGCGTTTTGTGTACAAATTGAATAAATACAAAATGGACGGAAAAGAATTGACACAAGAAAAGGAAAACCTGCCATCAGATGTAAAAAATGCAGCGTTGGAAGCAGAAAGTTTATTGTTGCCACAAAAATCTAGGATGATGTATGAGAAACAATATCAGTCTTTTAAAAAGTGGAAAAGCATTAAGAATATCAGTGGCGTGAAAAAAAAACGCTTATGGCGTATTTTTCTGAAAAGTCGAAGAAAGCGATGCCATCGTCATTATGGTCGTATTATTTGATGCTGAGGCGTACGTTGTTGGTGAATGAAAATTGTGACATCTCTAAATTTAGCAAGTTAACCACCTTACTAAAAAACCTGAGTGGAGGATACAAAGCTAAAAAGTCCAAAATCCTGGAGTCAGATGACATTATTAAATTTCTGACAGAAGCTCCTGATGACGTATATTTGTTGATGAAGGTTATTGCTATTTTTGGTGTGCATGGAGCGACTAAGTTAGGTGTGCAAAGCTTGTAGACTTTGATACCATATTTGCGGGACTTGGCTGGTAAGCTTTGGCGACTAACCAATTGACCCCTCCATGATACCATGGTTTCGTCAATAAGGACTGTTTTTCTTGGTGTGAAGGCCTCTTGAAAGTTTCTCTTTATATGATCTAATACATTTCTCACATTTGCTTTGCTAATCTATCTGGATTGGAAATGAATGAATTTGAGCAATAATGAGAAATTTGGCACTTTTCATGCTTTTAGAAATAAAATAGTTTTTGTACATTGGATTACGGGACCAACAGAGGCGCATTTTAGAAAGATAATTTATTCCCATAACTTAGAGAATATAAAAAAAAAATGCGAATTTTTCTTATATCGGTGTCAGTCTATTTACGTACTTCTGACCTACGAGAAATTTCATGACTTCTAATGTACTGGTCTTCATATCTGTTTGTTTCTGTTTCTCTCACTATTAGTTTAAGCACGTTGTTGTCGATAAACTGGCGATAAATTTTGTAGCGGTCGCAAAAGTCATTTGAATTAATTGGACAGCCCTAAAGCTTTGTAAACTTAACTGAAAATTATTTAAGACTTGTCCGCATGGCCCCCAACTGTCATCGGTCATTATAGGATTTATTGCAGTTCCGTAAGGATTTACTGTGGTTCCAGCAACTTGATTATTGTCATTGCCAGACTACTCATCTTCTGAAGAATTCTCGGCGTTATTTTCTTGTTGGTCTGAAGACTGATAAGAAGATTCAGAACCTGCATATCGGTCGCTTTCATCACCTGATGAAAATAATTCTTCGACGTAATCGCTGTGGTTGCTTCACATAGCTCTGAGGTTGATCCGTTTTATTTTGAAGTCAAGAAGATGAATGGGAACTAACAATAATATTCGGATTTTTAGTATAACTGGTAGAACATTATGGCCCTGTTGTACCTTCCAGTCGTGCAGTAACTTTTTAAATCTTTGCTGTGTTACAGCTTTGTTGCCAGTTAATCATTTGAACCTGCACCTTGCACAACGTGGCCACCTGTGGTACATGTTTTAAAAACAATAAAAAACACACACACACACACACATATATATATATATATATATATATATATATATATATATATATGTATATATATATATATATATATATATATATATATATATTTGTTAATCAATAATACACACACATTTACCTGTTAAAAAAAAAATACGGCTGTAAGTTATCATATTGGGAATCGGCTACGGCATGAACGTGTTAATAATATTATTTTTATTTTTAAAGTTGAGTGGAAATTTTTCTTAATTTATTCTTAAAATCATATTTTCATCAAAATAAACGTCAGATGACTTATTATATTTTTCGCGTCGACTTCTTTCAGTAGTTTTCGTAAAACAAGGTAAAACTCTGGGTATGTTTATTGAAAACCATTAATTTTTGATTTACTTGGAAATATTTATATTAATATTGAAAATTTATAGGGTAGATGATTATGGATGAAATAATGGAAGTGTAAGAACTAGAAAAGGATACTAAATGGGAGCAAAACAACTTAAAATAATCTGCTACGTATAGGTACAATGCATTCCTATTCTCTTAAAGTGAAGATGATTTACAACTTATGCTGTGCCAATTTAATATAAAAATACATGGTTATAATAGCAAATTTAGCAATATGTAAATTGGAGCTGAAAGGTCAGATAATAAAACAAGTGATGTGGTTTAAATATCTAGGCATCACATTATCTAACTACGGAAAACTCGAAACTGAAGAGTATTATCAAGTGAATAAAACAAAGTGAGCCGCAGGTTGCCTGAATTAAGTAATATTGAGAAACAATAATATCGGGAAAGAAATGAAAGGCAGAATTTACAAAACAGTCATCAGAACAATAATTACATAAGCGGCAGAAACACGACCTGAGAGAGCGAGGACAAAAAGGATGTTAGAAACAGGAGAAATGAAAGTAGAGATATACGTAAGATAAACGATGTAGATGCTAGGTGGATAACATCAAGAACTGAGTAAGACATAGAAGAGTAGAACGGAATGATCGTATAAGCCGAATAACAACTAAATAGAGTACTAATGATGGCAAGAAACTGTTCCCCAATAGGAAGACGATCAGTAAGAAGACCAAAAAACCGATGAAATGACCACTTACTGGAGGAACATTTAAAAATAGACAGAGTTATGTCTACATAAAAAGAAAAAGAAAAACAATGGAAATTTACATATCGACATATGTGATAAAATTTTCGAGTTTGGTGATAAACAATTGAATTGTTAATGGATTTTTTGCATTCAGTTTTCGTGAATTTACGATGTCAGTTTAATTTTAAATTTCATAAAGCTGATAAAGAAGCATTTTTTGATTGCTTACAATGCTTAAAGCCATGCCAAGTGACTTTAAAGGAGTCGAATTGTCGGGTTGCGTGAAGTCGGTCTCTCAATTTCATGACAAGTTTCGGACAAGTTTCTAGGTTTACCAACAGATACTTACGCAGAATACTGCAGTGTGCAGGTCCGTTCTGGATACTAGGTACATCAACGACCTTTGTTATTATCACATTCACGTTCAGCGACTACGCAAACCCCCGAGTAATGACGGTCGACTGATTTAGAAAAAAATGAACATAAAACTCCAAAAGAGTTCCAATCTGGGCTCCGGGTAGCACGAGGAAATTAGTCGTTATAATACATCGACTGATTTAGAATGAAATTAAAATGAAACTGCCGGAGACAAGATTAGCCCTGGGCATCAGGTAGCTCGATGATCATCGTCTTTATCATATTTATGTTTAACGATCTTAAAAACCCTCAAGTAATGACTCTCGACTGATTTGAAATGAAATATTAATGGAGACGGGGTCCACTTTGGGCACCAGGCAGCTTGAGGATCATGAACTCATGATCTCAGAAATTGAACTCATTCCTGTTGTTGTTTTTCAAGTAACAATTTTTAATTTTTTATGCACTTTGACAATGCACTTTTCTTATGCGCAAAATATTTCATATTTCACATATTTTATTTTACCACCATAAATTTTTTTCACAAAGTTTACTTACACTTTTCTGAATCGAGTTCAAAAAATTGCATAGCGATTTATCTTACTGCAGAAAATTGGTAGGTTTAGTGCTTTTTATTGCTTCATTTCCTCGCCTTTAAAACGATTAACGGAAAAAAATAAAATAATTATTTTAAAATATGTTTTTTACAACACACCTTCTACAATATTTATAAGCATAAAGGCGCATTTTAATTAAAGCGAACATAAACGAACAAACGAATTCGTTCGCGTTCGGACATAATACAAACGATGTTGGTAAATTAGCAAAGCATCAAAGGAAATCGATTTTTAGTGTGAATAGTGGATAGAACGTAGCAAACGAATTCGTTGAGAAGTACTATTTTAATACTAAGTCATTTAAAAATTTGTTTAAGAGGGTTTAATAAGTTTAAAAATCTGTTTGTTGTGTATTGCTGAGTTACGAGTAGTTACAAATGAAAATACGCTTTAATTAATCGAACTACATATAAACGAAGAATGTTTATAGAATCCGTATATATATACAAGGATTTCCACAGTTTTCACTGTATTCCTTCACTCAACCGTTTTCTCCAATTTTTCCTGTTTAGCCAGTCCCCTTCCTGTATAGTTATGTTATAGAATCCGAATTATATCAAATAGTAAACAAAAAAACTGATGCCTGTAACAAAATTTCTACTGATATGAAATGTATCTGAAGTAAAAAAAAAATAATTTACTTCTGACATCATTTAAACGAGAAAGACAAAAAGAGGGCTCTTTAAAAAAATTCAAGTAGTAGGACTGACATAATTTATACATTTACTCTACGTGGCTTATTCTTAAATTTTATTTCAAAATCATCCATGGACATTTGTAACTTGAATTGATACAGAAATTTGTACCCTGACCCAAATTCTCAGTCAATAAATCATTTAACAAGGTATCTGTTTTTTTCTTTTTCTAACAAATTTAAACACCACAATCTCCTCTTCCTTTTTGTTTCGCCAAGTCTTGAAATAACTATAAAACGGACGAATCACTAACGGACATTTCGGAACAAATTTTATAATATTGCTATTCGGACTCTGACTATACTGTATATAAAGTTGCCTATCTCCTTATACTTTCAGGGCATAATATAAGAAACTGTTTTAGTATGCTACTGTTGCTTGATGTGTGTAGGTGTAAAAAATAGATTCTGTTACCATTAATCCACGCGTATACTTACGTAACCCTAAACTAAAAATTATATTTTGTATTCGGCGATTAAGGTAAGTTTTTTGCGTGAAAAAGAGTAACAAATATTTCTTTTTTATTTTTATTTTAGTTATCATCAATCTCCCGACAAAAAAAGTAAGATTCGGTGTCTCTTATTTTAAAAAAATGCTGATGGAGTGGAATAATGAAATAGAGAACGAACAGGAGCCGTAGATAGATCGTAGTGACGACGACAGCTGCTCACATGACTATAATGTTAAGCAGTAGGTATCTGATGATATTCTAGAACAAGAATATACCTTGTATGAACAAGATTCGAAACAAGACTGTAATAAAGAGGTTCAAGGGGAAGAAGATGAAGAAAAAATAATTAAAGAGGAGTTAGATCTGTCCTGCGCCTACTTCAATAAATAGTGCAACAAATATTGTTTTAAAGTTACCAGGTTCAACAACAGAAGCTAGAAACGCAAAAACACAGTTCGAATGCTTCAAATGTATGCATATGGTCAAAGAAATTACGCGTTGTATATAATAAAATATATGGAGGAATCCAAGAACAGGGTTTGTGGCCTAGGCGCTACAACTTTGAGTTATATAGTGAAGTTTTGGGGAACCTGACGTTGTAAAATGTATAAAATTAGCACGCCTTCGATGGATAGGACATGTAATTATGCGAGATGAAGATACCACGATCAGAAAAATTTTTGACCGAAGAGGACCAGTGGGAAGATGAGCTAAAGGAAGACCAAAATTTCCATTGGAGTTAAAGCATAAAGAAGAGTTGAGAGAGACAGGGGCGAATAAAAGATTGTTCTGAAGAAGGCTTTGGCTCATAACGAACTGTAATGCCACTGATGATGATGATAATAAGAAAGGTGCTGATTTTGAAGCTATTTACTTGACAATGTCTTTAAATCGTTTCCTATTTTTACTAAGATGTTTGAGGTTTGACGACTTTAATTTTAGACAACAAAGAAGAGAGCTAAATAAACTTGCTCCTGTACAAGACATTTTTAGACTTTTCATTGTTTACAGTTGACGAGCAATTACTTGCTTTTAGAGGAAAATGTCAATTCCGTCAATACATCATACATACAGTAAATATGCATATACCTATAATATGAAGATTTACTGTGAAGCATAACCAACTCATCCTTTTGAAACTGATTGGGGTAGCGCACATGTTGTTAAACGAATGGTTAAACCCATACAAGGAACGGGCAGAACTGTAACCATGGATAGCTGGTTTACCAGTATACCTTTGGCCATGGACTTGTTTCAAAAGCGATAAACTATTGTTTGTACAATTTGTAAAAATAAGAGGGAGCTACCACAAGAATTTATAACGCCTAAAAATAGAGACATACATTCTTTACTATTCGGATTCCTCCAAGAAAAATGTACCTTGGTAACGTGATCAGTGGACTTGCCTAAGATATTTAAAGCAAATATGTGTACATTGTACTGGGATAAAACAGATTATGCAGTCTGAATCAGATTAAGGTGTTATATTTAGAATATTACATAACCTAGTTTGTTTGGTTGTAGGTAACTTTGATTTATGGTATTTGTTTTTTAATTTTCATTGTTTTTTTAATTTTTTTTAATTTAATGTACATTTTACTTATAAAATAAAGCCAATTATAGATTACAGTGGTATAATTAAAACCTCATTAAAACAATATCACTATTTTCAAATAATATTGCTTTTTCAGAGCTCCAGTAGGTATGGATTACTAATGTAATCCACGCGTGTAGTCACGTAAGAAAATAGAGAGCTTGTACTGGAGGGATAAAATATGTTTTTTCGAAAAATTGCCAAAAAACATGAGTTGCTGTAAGTTTTAAGATAATATTATTAAATAAATAAAATAATTTAACGCCGTAGAAACTAGGAAAGAAATCTGAACTACCAACTGACATGAATAAAATTATCTGACAGATAAAATATAAAATATTTATTTGCTAAATAAAGTACCCAATAAGAGGTTATCTAGAAGATAAATTGTGTTTGATGTAGTCTGATATTGCGTCTGTTGAATAAAAATAAGTGTTACCTTAAAAGTAGTAACTTTTAAGCACAAGCTAATACTTATAAGGATAAGATATTACTTATTTTTATTTAAATAAAAGTAAGTGTTTTCTTATAAGGTAATACTGGAAAAATATTCTGAAATTTAAGTATATACTTGTAAGTATTAACTTATGCTTGTATTTACTTTTAAAATTGTCTTGTGATGTTTTTATAGCTGCAAGACAAGTTTAAACAAGTTTGTAAACGTCGCGTGCGTCGTTGAGATTTCTGTGTAGTAGGTACATCCACGTCAGTTAAATTTTAGCGCTATAAATAGTCATGTCGTCGTCAAGTGAGGAAGAATTACCTGTCGAGAGTGGCTGTCAAAGACTTATATTTGTAATAATATTGAAAAATCATACGGTTCTTCTGAACAAATCAATGGTTCCGGCAATTGTTAAAAGTAAAGAGAAGGCATGAATCGGGATAAGAGATCAATTTATTAAGGCTTCTGGTACAAGTATTACTATTGACAAATTAAAAAAAAATCTCAATAACATGAAAACAGATGTAAAGAAGAAAAGGGATAAAAATATGACTGGTAACAATAAAAATTAAATTGCGCGAGTGGGAAAAAGAATTTCTGGATATATTGAATTTTGAAAAAAAATCCAGTATTCACGAAAATTCCTGGGGGATGTTCCATTGGAACTGACAATGGAGAAGCGAACAATCTAGAAAATACTGGATCAGCTAGTACCAATTCACAAATACCCTCATCTATAGGAAAGCTGAAAAGACGCCCAAAGAACAAGAAATTTAAGTTAGAGACCGATGAAACGGAAAGTTTATCAACACAAGAGTTGCAACGACTTGTTCTTCTTGAACAATTAAATGTTGCTAGACTTCAAGCGCAAATGGAAAAACTTCTGATAGAAAAATTGACAAATGTTTTGCCATATCGAATTCCTGAAGATAGTTTTGGAGCAGAAGTGGTTAATAATCGCATCGTATCAGAACTACGAGAATACCTAGACTTGTACTGTATTTGTAATTTCCAAATATGTACTGCCATTTTTAATGTATTTGTAATTTCCATATATGTACTGCAATTTTTAGTTTCACATTTTTTGTTTTCTTAATTTTGTATTAAAAGTTTTCAGTGTATTAAATAGGTATCAAAACCAAAAATACTTGTTTTATATGGTAGTGTCTATGGCACAAAAATTGACAATGATATTTAAGTAAACAAATTAAAAACAACGTTAGAAAATTACAAAATCAAGTAAAATGTTGTTTTTAAATATTATTGTTAAATATCGTTTCCACTTTTAATTGGCGTTTTGCAGCTCCTCTTTGACGAATGATATCTACTTCCGCTTCATTGTAATGTACATCATGGAGGTCCTGTGGGTTTTCCCGTTCATTTTCGGATAACTCAAAATCATCCCGTAGATATTTGTAAATATTATGCAAAACAGCACAACAAACAATGATCTTTGGAACTTTTGCCAAAGATACTCTTACTTTAGACCCTAATATAGGAAATCTCTGCTTTAGCTGCCCAAATACTCTTTCAATTATCACCCTTTCTCTTAAATGAGTAATATTAAATAATTCCTCGCTTCTGTTTTGGAGGTTTTTGAATGGGCATAATAACCATGGAGAAATTCCATATCTCCATGGAGGTAAAAATTGCCTCTAAAGCTATGTATAACTTGATAAATCGAACTTTGTTTCCAAATCCTCGGATCGTGAACACTTCCAGGCCACTGAGTGTCCACACTTGTAATCACTACTTCATTTGTATCACACGTTATTTGTACATTTATGCTAGGAAAACCTTTTCTATTAATAAATTCGTCACCAAATTCTGAAGGTTTTTTAATTTGAACATGGATACAATCCAGTGCGCCAATAACGGTAGGTATTTGGAATCGATTTGCCCACTTTGTTCTTGCTTCTTCCATACCTTCCAGGTCAGACGGAAACTTTATCCACTGATGTGATTTCTCAAAAATTCTGTCAGCAATATTATTTATGGTTTTACATACAGTCGTATGGTGAACGCCGAAATCTTCAGCAATACCTGGTTGAAATCCAGTATCACTAACGTATCGCAGAAAAATCTCCATCCTTTGTCGAGAGCTAACGGCACCTCCTCTGGTTTCATCTAGCTGTGGCAAAAAATAATCTGATAGAAAGTCTATACTTTCGCTTTCAAATCGCAATAGAACCTAAGATTTGCTGGGACTTACGTTTTTTCTTTTCATGTAGTGTTTATGTTTACGAACATATATAAAGTCAGCCATAATTATAATAATCGAAAAATGTTTAGAACTACCACTCTACTAGTGTTAGTATGCATAAACTACTGGCGTAAGTATTCATTTGAGATTCCTTAACAAATATTAAGGTATTACTTACTAATTGTAGAATATCCTTCTTTTTATTCAACTAAAAAGAAGTAATAACTGGAAAAATTTTTGTGTAACCTTATACATTCAGTAACTACTTGAAAATAAAAGAGATTACTTATTGCTGTAAGTAAACTCTTTTACATAAAGTAATTACTGTTCTTTTATTCAATTAATATTAAGTGAATACTTAAATACGAGGAAGTAAAAGCAAATACTTTTACTATATAAATAATAAATTTTTATTCAATAGACCCCTTATGTTGAACGTTATCGCGACATCAAAAACATAACCTATGTATTGTTGTTTATTGTGGGTGAGATACATGGATCCGGTATTAAAAGATTTAATAAAATGAAAGAGTTTGATATTTATTATTTATAAACTTACTGCAAGAATATAATATTTGAGGCAGAATAGACTATTTTAATTTTCGTAACGATAGAGACATTTTTAAAAAGTTTAGATGAAATAAACCGACAGTGATCTGATCTATATTCTGAGAATATATTGTAAATAGTTGTTAATAAAAGTAGGTATTCTACTACTTCGTTACTTAGTTTAGGCATTCAAGAATAAAAAAGTCCAATAAATAATTCATAAAGAAAATTTCTATAATGAAATCCATATTAAAACGAGATATGTAACAGCCCTTTTTATGTATGGAAGAGAAGGTTTAGATAATATTTTACCCAATCAAAGTTTTAATCTACAACAACATTCTATAACTTAGCCAGATATTAAAATTTAGACAATTTTGAAAACAAATTGCTAAATGAAGACATTATTGAACTTTCTGAAGTTGAAGACGCTTGTGTTAACTTTATATAATATTTTGTCGGATGGAAAAACATCAGAAGAATCATTAATATACATATGTCATTTTTTTATTTGTTATTAAATTTTTCTTGACAAATTTATTTTCTTGTTTCACAAACAATATTATCGAAAGTGATATTAAAGTGTAATTTCTTTAAAAATTAATTACTGGTGTGTTACCAAAAAAAAAACGGGTGTGGCAGTCCAGTGGGACTGCCGGTAGAAGTTATACTTCTATACACACGTTCGTCGTTACAAATTTATATGGGAGTCAACCTGCACAATCATTACATGTAATACTATAGGTAAGAGAGAGCAGAAAGAAAAAAATTATTAGGTATATAGGTAAATGGTGCATCGTTTGCTGTATATAAACATTTGACCTGTAATAGGAGTATAGTAAGTATATAAAGGATTGAATCAATATTTAAATGAAAATATATATTTTTATTTTCATATAATATGTATAAAAGGAGTTGATGCAAAAAAATTTTTTACACATACTCTGCAGTAAAATTCATTGTTAATTTTGTTATTAATATAAAATACAATACAATACACTGCTACATAATTCAATATTATAATACAATACAAATTAAAATGCAATATTCATATGTATTTAAAAATGGCAATATACATAACTTACGCATATGTTTAATTTACCATGATAATAATATTAATAAAAAAATGATAATATTAATAAATATTAAATATGTTTACAAACGGAGCATTTTTATTCTCGGGAGAGAAAATATATCTTCTGTCTCTCTCTTAACTATATCTTCATATGTAATGATTTTGCCGATTCACTCAATATATACGAATACACACAACTTTCCAACGTCGAACGCGCGTATAAAAGTATAACTTCAAAATAATGTTTGTAGAAGATAAAAATAAAAAAACAACTCGGATTATGTTGTAAATTTTGATTTTATTTTAAAATTTAGCAGTTTTGTGAATATTACATATATTTAATAAGACTAACGAGGGGTTTTTAAATATTTCAAAAATAAAAAAGGGAATTCATATTGGGATTCGAACTCACATACACCAGCGTATGAAGCAAACACGTAAAATATTTGCCAATTAGACATGACGCAAACGTATTTCAAAATTGACAGTTCTCGATCATACAGTGATTTATTGTAATTATTATTTTGAAATACAAAAGACTAAAATAATTATGAACATTTAATAAATAATACAAAATATATCACATAAATAATAATATTAATAAATATTATAATATACATACATATATATATATATATATATATATATATATATATATATATATATATATATATAAATATATATATATATATATATATATATATATATATATATATATATATATATATATATATATATATATTTTTATAAAGAGCTTGTCCAAAGGATAAATTGCGAAACTGGAGTTACGCTGGTTTTTGTACGTAGATGGATTTCATAAGACGACTTTACACGAAAGTTAAGCGATTCTCAAAAAGTGATTTATTTGTTATAAAATTTGTACAACAGACTAAAATGTCATTTTGTTTACTTATTAGCCTTAAATAGGAAGGAAGTCATAAAAATTGAGTGAAGTGGCTGTAGACTTACGACTTAAACAAATTAAGGTCAACAAACGGTAAATTTTCGCTTTTTTCGTATAACAGCAAAAAGTAAATCGTTTGAAGCAAATTTAAGAAGAAAAGAAATTATAAGTCATATGAAAACTATCAAAATGGCGTTTTCTAAACGTTCCTAGCCTTATTTGTTGCTTAGAAAGTTGCAAAACAATTTAAAAATTTCGGTTTTTTATAAATTAATTAATATAAGTTAATTACTTTTTTTCAAAAAACCTTTATATTACACACAGTTAATCGGTAGAAGAGTTTAAAAGTTATTTATTTGTTTATGACGTTTTAAATTTTCAAGTCAGAAAATTAAATAGGTATATTAAATATAGGGATAAATTCTAAACGAAGGAGATTTGATCTATTAATATTATTTAAACAAATGAGGAAAAATAATTTTAAATATTGCAAACTAACTTGTCAAGAACATGTCAATTTTTTGCTTATAAACAATTAAAATAACTTTTTAACCATTGACTGCAAATAGCTGATTTTTTTATATTTTGACAGCCCGAATTTTTTTACAAATTTAAAAGGAAAAAAAGTTGATATAGAATACTTTGGGACAAAGTTCGTGCCTTTTTTTATAAATTGATAGAAGCTTTATGTATAACAATTAAGAGACCTTATTAGGGTCATCTGAAAGAACACACTTTAAGGTTTTAATGTGAAAAATTCAAAAGATTGCATTTTAATGGAATCGTTTACAAAGCTTCCAAATTGTGGTCCTCAAAATTGGTCAGCTTTGAAACTAGCGTGAGCGCAGGAGAGGGAAGGTGGCAAGGGGCAGGAGCTGTTAACTGTATCCCTGTTTTTTGTTCATAGACGGTTCTTTTATTAATTTTTATGTACTTTTTGCGTATACTACGAATATGTATTATTTAAATAATTAGGTTTTTAAATAAACTACCAATTTGTTTAAATATTTTTTCTCAGTTTTTTTTTTAGGAATATTTGAAGTAATTTTTATTGTAAAAAATAAATATTTATAATTAATATATATTCTTCTTTAATAAACTTTATTAAGTAAATATTTTATTTAAAATAGATTTTATGAAATAAAATGTATCCTATTATTTCTAAAAATATTATTGTTTTGTGTAATGCTTGGAAAATAAATATTCCCAGATAAACTAGGTTTTATTTCTTGCTAAGCAAGCTAGACGTGTGGATTTTGTCGAAAAAGTTCGACTTCATACCTAAATGCTGAAACTTGTTTTAATCGATATTATTATGATGACAATATGCTATGCTTAAAAGTTTTTCGAAAATTTTCCATGGCAATCTATTTATGTATAACTTATTGTTTTTAATAATTTGAGAGTTATATCAAGACGAAAATGATTCTTATGATATTTATGTAAAATGCTTTCTTTAAACGTAAAGGGCAAATAAACTACTAAAATATACTAAAAAAAAAACGATTTTAGCGTTTTTCGAAACCATTTTTTATAGGTTGAACATCAGAAGTCAATTCGTTTAAAAATTCTCAATTTCATTATGATGTTATATTACAAAAATCAGTTTAAAATATACATAAACAAGTTGATATACCGTTGCATTTTGAAATATATAGACTTGATGAACGTCCAAACTTTAACGCTTGAAACACATTGTTTATTTCTTACCACAATCTTAATCTTATTTTATTAAGATATAAGAATAAGATGCTGCAATATTACAGTCAAAAGTTTACCCAAAGTATACCACGGGTACTTGCTTTTAATATATATAAAAAAAAGAATAAATAGTTCAAACACAAATGAAATTTTTTGTTTGTTGAAAAATTGTTATAAATAAACCTCTTCCCGTGGTCAACGTTGGGTTAACTTTTTACTGTAATGTTGTAGCATAATATTTATTCTTTCGATTAAAATAAGATTCAGTTTACGGGTACTTTGTACGTAGAAAGAATTGAATAGGTTAATTTGTTTTTTTTGCTTTTCATAAAATCTAATATAAATAAAATATTTACGAAGTTTATTAAAAAAGTATATATTAATCATAAATATTTATTTTTTATAATAAAAATTACCTCAAATATTTCTAAAAAAAAAATAAAAACTGAAAAAAATTATTGTTTAAAGAAATTAGATGGTTTATTTAACAACCTAATTATTGAAATAATACATGTTCGTAATGTACGCAAAAAGTACATACAAATTAAAAAAAATCGTCGAATTCTATAAACAAGAAACAGAGATACAGTTAACAGCTCCTTCCCCCTCCTGTGCCCTCACTAGTTTCAAAGCCGACCTAATTTGAGGACCATGATTTTGAAGCTTTGTGAACGATTCCATTAAAATGCAATATTTTTCGAATTTTTTACATTAAAACTGTAGAGCATGTTCTTTCAGATAACCCTAATACTTGTTATATCTCTTAATTGTTATAAACAAAGCTGCTATCAATTTATAAGAAGATAGAAATAGCTTCGTCCCAAATTGTCCCAGATCACCTTTTTTTGCCTTTTAAATTTGTCAAAAAAATTCGGGCTGTAAAAATATAAAAAAATCAGTTTGTTGCAGTAAATGTTTAAAACGTTATTCTAATTTGTTTGTTAGCAAAATATTCACATATTTTTGCAAAATTATTTTGCAGTATTTAGAATTATTTTTCCTCATTTTTTTTTAATAATGTTAATAGAATAAATTTTCTTCTTTTAGATTTTTCTTTTCTCTATCCGTATATTTAATATAAATGTTTAGTCTTCTGACTTATATTGTTGCAAATAAATTTAATATATAGGAAAAACAAATTAAATAACTTTTAAACTCTTTAACCGATCGACTTAAAATTTTGATCTTAGTTTAAGCACTACAAGACCCAACATTGTGTGTAATATAAAGGTTGTAAGTTTATTTAAAAAAAAAGTTATAACCATTTGTAAAAAACTAAATTTTTTTACTTATTTTGCAACTTTCTAAGCAACAAATAAGGATAGGAACGTTTAAAAAACGCCATTTTGAAAGTGTTTGTATGGCTTATAATTGTTTTCTGTTCTCAAATTTGTTTCAAACGCTTTACTTTTTGCTGATAGATGAAAAAAGCGAAAATTTAACGTTTTTTAACTTAGTTTGTTACTAATTAATTAAGTCCAAAAAATCGACCGACGGAAATATATAGGTTCTTGTTATAGAGGTCCATACTACTCAAAACAACTGTCGGTTGCCTGGCTGGATGAGTGTCACGAAAAACAGCTTATTTCCTTGGGCTATAATAATATAATAAAATTCCCTACTGATACATATTATTAACATTAGACATAAAAACACCATTCCTGTTTCTTGTTATCATGCACATCAATACAAGTAATGCTGTTTTTTAAATATTTATATTGAAACTCTTTTACATTATAATTAAAGGTGATTGTTATTTCTAAATTTCTGAATTATATTGTAAAAGTCAACCACTCTTATATTACGAAATGTATTAGTATCCGATAGTGTTGCATTTCGAGTTAGACACCAACTTCAAATATAATAGTTTTATCCGCATCAAGGATTTATAGACAAAGAAATGAACTGAAATCCCCAGAGAAATGAAAAATACTGGCAAAATGTATATATCAATTTATAAATTGTCTCTATCCGCATACGCGTCTGACTGCACCGCAACCTCATTTTATTTTCCATGGAACAGTCGTTGATCTAAAAGAATTTTATGCATGCAGTCTACGTTACATAGTTAGTAAGAAAAATACTAGTCCATAAAATATATTTTTTCATTTAGATATCAAAGTTAAAAAGAAACTAGACTGAAATCTTAGTACTTAGTTTAAAAATAATACTATAAATAGTTAAAAACATGATAATATTAATGTATCAAAGTAAAAGACGCAAGAGAACATGCTGCCAAATTAAAATGGAGCTTCGCAAGACAATGCCCGACTGAGAGATAAAAGATGAAATTACGAAATAAAACAACGAAGACCATGGTTAGGAAAGAGAGACAGAGGTAGTAGCGTTTTTAAATTTGTGTCTATATATAATATTTAATATCTATATAATAATATAAATTCTGTATAAAGTTTTGTAGCCCTTATTTTGTTTGTCTCGTTAGTACGCATTAAAAATTACCAGGAAATCTGCGTTTGTCTTTTAAAAGGGAATGTAAAAACGATCGATAATATAACAAGTTTTGTATCCAGTTTTCAAGTTTTTTTTGTCTTTATTTTAATTCACAGTCCCCAAATCTTTGAATACATTGTGAGTGTTATAATACGTGTTTTTTCTTCATATTTGAAAGTAGTTTGTTTGAGGGTCGCTTTGTAACATAGTTGAGGCCTGTTTTAAAAACAAGAAATGTATGTTATGGACGTAAGAAGGGTCGCCCACACTATTATTAGATTTAGGTCAAGAGGGGAATTCAAGTTAGGTTGAGAAGAGCAACGAAGCAGGCAGGTGGTATAAGGCAGCTCGAGTTGAACATAGCCGGTAATTTTGTGTAATGGGTTAATAATCAAGACCGGTAAAAAGTGGAAATCTACTCTATGTAATATGGCAGATTTATAAAAGATTAACCACTTGAATATAGAAAACTAAATAAAATAATTTTAGCGGATATTAGAAGAGATATAAGAAGATATAATACTAATGTAATTACTCAAACAGTAGAAAAGAACAAAGGTTTAAAGATAATGAAAAGAGAACTCACACAAAGTAAAAAAGAAATATACAAGCTAGAAGATAAAGACGGAAAGGCAACAACAGATAAACAAAACATTCTGAAAATAACTAGAGAGTTTTATAAAGACCTCTATACAAGCCAAAGATCACAAGAAAATTTACCGACACGAGTAAAGACTCTCATAAATCAGGGATCGGAAATACTTTTACCCATTACTGTGTCAGAAGTAAGATCAGCTTTAAAGGAAATGAAGAACCATCGATCGCCTGGTGACGATGGACTCGTTATTGAGGCAATAAAAGCAGGAGGAGAAATTCTATTAAAATCAGTAAGCGAACTGTTTAATAAATGCTTACATGCGGGTACGATTCCTAAAGACTGGAACAATGCAGTGATAGTCTTGTTACACAAAAAAGGTGATATTACTAAATTAGAAAATTATAGACCCATCAGCCTCTTGACACATATGTATAAACTCTTTATGAAAATCTTAACAAAGAGACTAACACCTAAACTAGATTTCTATCAGCCCAAAGAACAGGCAGGCTTTAGGAGAGGATATGGCACAAATGACCATTTGCACACCATAAAGATCTTAATTGAAAAATGCATCGAGTACAACATACCACTGGTTCTTGCATTTGTCGATTACGAGAAGGCTTTTGATACTGTAGAGTTTGAAACCGTACTGGAAGCCCTAAATCAAAGCCGAATAGATTACAGGTACACGTCACTAATCAAAAACATCTACGAGAACGCTACATCAAGTATACGACTACACGAAGACACAGAAAAATTCAGCTTAGGTCGAGGAGTAAGACAAGGAGACAATATTTCACCAAAATTGTTCACGGCAGCTCTAGAGTCAATATTTAAGAACACCCAATGGCAAGATATGGGCATCAATATAGATGGAGAAAGATTAAATCATCTGAGGTTTGCAGATGATGTCGTATTAATCGCAGATAACTTACAGGATACGGTTTCTATGCTACATTCGCTTAAGAGTCTGTCTGAAAGAGCAGGATTAAAGATAAACTTTGAGAAAACTAAAATTATGACAAATCTCGTAATGAGTGGAAATATAACTATCGACAATAATACCATACAACAAACAGACACTTACAAATATCTGGGACACGAGATCAAAATAAACAGAGACAATCAAACAAATGAAATACAGAGGCGAATAGGCCTGACATGGGCAGCATTTGGCAAACTAAGCCATATTCTAAAAAGTTCAATTCCCATGTGTCTCAAGCGAAAAGTTTATAACCAATGTGTTTTGCCTGTACAAACTTACGGAGCAGAGACTTTAACACTCACGCAGAAATCTGCGAATAAACTAAGAGTTACACAATGAGCCATGGAACGTGCAATGCTGAATGTGAGCCTCCGAGACCACATAACAAACCGACAAATCAGGCAAAGATCAGGAGTTCAAGACGTCATCGAAAGAACCACGAGACTTAAGTGGAACTGGGCAGGAAACTTAGCCAGAACACAAGATGGACGATGGACAAGACGAATTATGGAATGGAGGCCCAGAAATTATAAAAGAAGCCGAGGACGACCACCGACTAGATGGACCGACGACATAAAAAGAGTAGCGGGAAACTGGCTACAAGCGGCCCAGTGTAGAGAACACTGGAAAGAACTGAGGGAGGCCTATGTCCAGCAGTGGACGGGATTGGCTGATTGATGATGATGATGATGAACCACTTGAATAGTTAGAAGATTTGTGTAGTATACCAGAACATCGTACAATTTTAAAGCAGTACATAGGGTGTGCCACCAGCTTCGTTTGTCGTCTGTTTGCTCCAACCTCGTTCCAGTCCAGGATTCAAGGCTATAGAAATCGTCTTCTTTCTTTCCCGTTGAGAAGTTTTCCATGTAGCTTTCCATAGATGTCTAGCAAGTTTCAAAGTTAAGTGTAAAAAATGTGAATTATAAGGTAACATTCAGTATATTAATTTTAAAGTAAAGACAGACATTTTTTTGCTAAAACAATTTGCTTTCATTAAAATTTAAAGGGATTTTGTAATAAATAATAAATTGTAAATTTTATGGTTTAACTTAGCTGTCATTTTAATTGTTTTTTTTACTTAATGTTAACATATGACAGCTAGCTTTATTTGTTTCGATATTAATTTATTTTGTTTGTTTTGAAAAAAGATTAATCTCTATGCGGTAACATTTGTAAGTTTTTGTATTTTCTCCAAACTCTGAAGTTTGTAAACGGACACATGTAAGTTTTTTTATTCTGTATTTGGCAACTATTTATATAGTATATTTTTTATGTTGATAACTGTTTGTATGAGACAAAAATAAACATTTTAGTTTGTTTCTCTGATCCATTTTTTTATTTATTTTAGAAATCTCTTAACCCTTTATGTGTTTTTTTATATTAGGATATTTTTCCTAAATCCAGCAAGTTTAGGATTCTTCGAAGCGGCGTCCTTTCCTGTAAAATAGCTAGAAGCCCTTTCTTGTTGTATTAATTGTCCAGTTGTCCAGGAGATTTACGTAAGTAACCCCTTTATTTCATTCATTGTGTAGATACCCCAATCCGACCCATTCATTTCAACTTATTCACGACCCCAGCTCTCCAGCAACCCCCTGAGTGCCGTTCGCATAGTAGCGTTAATTTTGCTTGCCTTATCTTCGCCCTCATAGTTTCTGTCCCCAATTTTCTACCCAATGTTCTTACCCTGAGGTAGGCAAAATATATTTCGTTACAAGGTAGACCACAAATGAAATGGACTCACCAAATTAATATTGGAGGACACAACTGGAAGCAAGTGACGTAAAATATAAAACACTTAATTGATTTGGGGGAGGCCTATGTCCAAAGTTGGATTACTTAAAGCTGAAGAGAGAGAGAACTTAATTTGGTGCCCAGAAGAACTATGCCTTGTTCGTGTTTACGTGTTTAAATTTTTTTTATTTAATATTGATCCCAGAATGTTAAAATCAAAGTGCTGTAAATCATATTTTTAAAATTTTGATGTAAAGTCCTGCTTTATAATCTTCGGATACAGATCTCCTAAAAGGAAAAGTGATGTACCTTCTAACTTTATCTACTTTCATAGATGACAGTTACAATTTTACTAATGAATAAATAGCTGTTTTTGTTAACAGACATTGTTGTGTAAGTCAGACATACACCACTACTCCAGCAACTGTTTTTGAGAAGTGTGGTATACTTGGTAAATCAACGAGAGCTACATTGTATTTTGTTAAAGATGGATCCTTAATCTAATGAAGGTACAAATAGTGAACCCAATATAATAAAAAATATCTTCTTCAAGTGCCATCTCCGCGGCGAAGGTCGGCAATCATCATAGCTATTCGGACTTTTGAGACGGCTGCTCTGAAAAGTTCTTGATGTACATCTGTACCACTCTCTCAGGTTGCGCAGCCATGACATTCTACGCCTCCCTATGCTTCTCTTTCCTTGGATCTTTCCCTGCATAATCAGTTAAAGCAAGGTGTATTTCTCCCCACGTGTAATATGTCCGTAATATTCCAATTGTCTTGTTTTAATTATATTTAAAACTTCTATTTCTTTATTCATCCTTCTCAGAACCTCTTTGTTTGTGATGTGTTCTGTCCACGATATTTTCAGAATTCTTCTATACACCCACAGCTCGAATGATTCCCGTTTTTTCATTGCTGTCGCATTCAAGGTCCAAGATTCCATTCCATAAAATAAAGTCGAAAAAACATAGCACCTCGCCAACCTAACTCTTAGTTCCAATTTTAAATTCCTTGTACATAGCACTCTTCTCATTTTGTTGAAATTTGCTCTAGCCTTTTCTATTCTGATTTTGATCTCCTGAGTATAATCATTTGTGGACTTAATCATTGTTCCCAGATATGCATATTTGTCCACTTGTTCAACGTTGATTCAGTTTATTAGAAGATTCTCGTAATTTCTTTGAGTATTCGATATTCTCATAAATTTCGTCTTCTTGACATTCATTGTTAGACTATACTTTTTTCCATACTCCGCTATCCTGGTCACCAGTCTCTGAAGATTTTCAATATTTTCGGCTAAGATCACAGTATTTTCCGCATTTCTAGTGTTGTTAATGGGAACTCCATTTACCTTTATTTCAGCTGTTTTACCCTCAAGAGCGTTTTTCAGTATCTCTTAGAAGTAGACATTAAAAAGAATTGGAGACAATACGTACCTATCCCTGTCACACTCCACGTCTAATTTCAATTTATTCTGGCAGCTGTTCGTTAACACGTACTTTAGCTCGCTGTTTATAGTATAAATTTGATATGATCCTCAGGTCGTTGTGGTCAATCTTTTTTGATTTCAGGACATTCATTAATTGTTTATGTCGTACTTTATCGAATACTTTATTATAGTCAATAAAACATACGTATATATCTTGATTGGCGTCAAGTCATCTATATATCAGTATATTAAGTAAAAAAAGAGCTTCACGCGTTCCTAGGGCGCCCTACATAAATAATTTTATTTACTAAACTGTGCAAAATAACAATACAACATATTTAACCTTCCGTCGGTCGCAACTTACTTTTGTATAAAAGCTGTCGCAATGTGTCAAAATGATACATCTAATATTGACTTAAAAAATAGTAACTGCAATAGTTTTTGGATCAAGCGTAGTTGTAGATTACATCCAATAATGCATTATGTTTCCCTTTTTTTGTTTTATAAATACATTGTGATAAGAAAAAAACTATTTGTGTGTAAATCAGAAGACGTGACTTACGGCTAAAAAGCTATTGACAGCAACGGTCGCAATGTATCTGTTGAATACGTGATTATAAAATTTACTAACACGTAGTCAGATATATATGGTGTTTTAGTTTTGTTTTTTATTTTTTTTTTATTATTATTTATTTTTCTAGTAGGATTTAAAACATTTACATAACTATGAAAAAACGGTTACTTATATAGAAATATAACCCAAGTCCTCGTATAAAATAATTTGATTCCTTACATTACAAACTGGTAAAAATAAAATGTTGCCTTCCTATATGAAGCAAACATAAAATATATTATTTTCCTATAAACATTTTAAACCAAAAAAAATCTTTATTTTAGTTCATTGTAGTGGCGATCTGTCAATTATGTGTCACTTGAGTCTTCTTGTTCTTGTAACCTTAAGTGACATAATGTGCACACTGGTGTTATATGCCCGCCACGAATATATCGTTTACAATCCTTGCAAATGGTTTTGGTCAACCTGGTAATTCGTAATGTGTAACATAAAGCACAGCGACGATGCTTTGTTTAAGCTACATTTTCTGCAGCCACTAGTCAAGCTTCTTCATCGAGCTCTTCCGTTGGTTTAAATCTGCTGAGCGCTTCAGAAAGAGAACGTAATATACTTTGTGTCATAAAACTTCTTTTTGTAATTGTGGTAAGGCTAACTCATGGCCTAGTTTTTGAGAAAATGGCGACACCGTATATTGTCCTGTTCATTTTTGATTGAAATCACTTGGGCATTAATGCCTGCAGCGTTCATTATGGAAAAAAGACAACCATGGGCCAATGACGTATGTTTCTAACAACGTTGTATGAACCGCAAAGCTTATCGATAACGTCGACACTTGACCCGGTTTTATTTTAATATGTGATCATGTCTGGTTTCGTAGCTTGTCCTGACGTCTGATATATGGAATCATCGTAATGCTGAGAAGATAACAAGAACATTTTGATTCTTTTTTGGTACGTAGGAAACAATAGTGAAGTAATTGACTAATTGACTTTAAAACCAAACGTAGTTGACTGTGGTGGTTGCACTTTTACATTTAGCAGATCTACTGGCAGTTTTCTTTAATTTTTTTTATTGTGCCAACATACGACAGTCTATTACTTTTTAATTCGGCAACAAGTTGCACATATTTAAACCAATTACCTGACGTTACATTATTCATAGGGTCCCTGGGGTTGATTTTCAGTATGTATTACCAGGCTATAACTATAAAAAGTAACTGCACCACACATAGCATAAATTTTTACTCCGTATTTGGATGGCTTTGGAGGGATATATTATTTGAACCTGCAACGTCTCCTAAAAGCCTCTAGTTTTTCGTCATTAGTCACACACTGTCCTAGTGAATAGCTATGTTTACAATTATGAACAAAATCGTCGAAAATTTCACGAGTCTGCGCAATATTGTCAACAGCTTTCCTTGAGCCTTCTGAGACTTATATCCAGTCGAAATATTTTTACACCGTGTCCATCTGCACCCAAGAGATCCTCTAACATCATTTTGTTGGCGTTCAAAGTTTCTGCTATATATAAAAGGCCTATGAAGGCCGTGAGTTCTGTCATGACCGTGTCAGTTGCATTACGTTATCGGTCAAAGCGATCCCTTACTTCAAGATAAATGTTTATGTTATATTATAAATGTTCAAGATAAATAAACAAACTGGTTTGTGAACTATTGTTTGTAGCATTTTATCAGAAAATATCTGACTCCAACATTCTATATGTAACTCAGCTAGTCGTGCTTCATGTATTACGCCTGGGAGACGTGTAACCAGGTGGTGTGGCTAAGTTCTTCATCTGTCCCGCTCTTTTCAGTATTAGAATCATCCGTTGGCTGATCATCCACATCTGTGCCCGGTTCATCCTCAAAATCTTTCACTTGGTTAGGGGCATCTTTATTTTCGTCCTCTTCTAACATAAATTTTCGAAGATATTTTATATCATTTGGATTATTTAGGTTGTAAATCCGCTTTTCAGCCATTATACTGAAAATAAAAATATAAAATAACACTCACCTAAAATAAGTAGGTCGAAAATAGCCTAAAATATGATCAAAGTAAAACAACACTTACACGGATAGTCGCAATATGTATCAACATGATACAATACGCTGTATGTTAACACACTCAATCACTAGGACATCACGAATACGACTAAGCGGTAGACTAAACCTTATAGGAAGGTACTATCAAGGTGGCTTCTCCTTACTTTAGGGTTCAATAGTAGCATTGAAAATTGGCAAGCTGTATTATTTTGATACACATACGACCGACGGAGGGTTAAATCAAGCAACTCTGTTGCTTTAATAAAGTCCTCGTAGACATACCGTCTCAGGACTTACAACTTAATGTAGAGTCATATGTCGCCATGTTACCAATCCAACGGTAACTTTACCATCTTAATTTTAAACAAGACATAATGTAAACTAAATTTTATTTAGTAATTTTTAAAGGGTTTTTACCCCCATATTTAGTGGCTACATTCATGTATTAACCTGACACTGATGATGGAATACTTATTCCGAAAACGTTTTGTCTATTTAACATAGCCCGACTGGGTTTTTATATACCTTTTTATAAAGGATTTTATTAAAAAAAATTTTATATAAAAAAAGGTATTAGAAGAGTCACGAATTGGAAATTAAGGTTATTCTTTTGTCAAAATGTATTTTTATGTGGTTTAAATAAACAAATGGCGCCATAATTTAGGCGCCCTAAAACTGGATCAAGATTGTCTAAGTCAACATGCACCCAATTTTATATTTAAGCTGGTGCAACTACTGTTAAAGTATGCAAAATATATTTTCTTCAAACTTCCCAAATTTAAGATGGCTAGATGACGAGAGCACTTGAAAAATTAAAAATAGGGGATTAACCAGGATCAGCCAAACGAAGAAGTGGAATAACTATAAATAAAATCACTGATGAAAAATTCGTGTTGTCTGAAAACATATTTCATAATTCCTCTCATACCAGTCTCATTATACTACACGTCAAAACCTAAATAGAAAATATTTACCTCGTGGCCTTAATATACGTCTTCGTATAACTTATATTGAAAGCACAACACAGAAGAAATCATTTTACTTGGTAAAGAGCCAATTTAGCGTAGATGGTTCAACAATAACCTTAACTTGCACTTCCACGTGCCACTTAAAGATACCTGTTTAAAATGTGACAAGCACAATATAAAAATGTCCATGTTAGAAGATGAAACAGCAAAACACAAATTGAAAATACAACATCAAATTTATTTTCGAAGGGCAGAGGCTGCTTAAATATCCATAAAATTTGATGCAGAAAAGTCTCAGTAAGTCATTCTAACCACTTCTGTGACTTTTTATAAAAGAAACGTATACGTACGCAATCTAGGATGTTATGGGCTTTCAATCAATTTAGGGTTAATGTACACATGAGATGAGATAATTTTTTTACGTGATTCTCAAGAAATAAGTTCTTGTGATAGAAAACAAGAGTATCATCATTAAAATATACTACCATACTGTCACGTTTAGTGACACTTGCACGGGTTTGAATCGAAATTGGAACTATGAATTATTATGTCTCATGAGAAGGCTTCAAAGCAGCAATAAGATCAAAAATTTGAAAATAAATTTTTGAGTAGTGGTCACTCTTATCTCCCTAATGATTCTGATTTTGGATACATACAGTGTGGAATAAATTCGATATTTCCCAAATGAAAAGTCTTTTTAAAAAAATCTAAGATTTGTAAATTTAATGTTCTACATTTTACAATAAAATTTCATTATATAAGGTGATACATATTACAGTGATGACATCATCGGCTCTTTTTTAAAATGTAACACCCTGTATTTTAGCACATTTTTATATCGATAAAAAAGAGCTGATTTCAAAAAAGTATAGTACTGGGAGTCTAACGGATATAATTTGAAAGATATGCGCTTAGAAAATATTTTTTTTTTTGATTTATAATATTAATAAATTAAAAATAAATTATACGTACGCAATCTAGGATGTTATGGGCTTTCAATCAATTTAGGGTTAATGTACACATGAGATGAGATAATTTTTTTACGTGATTCTCAAGAAATAAGTTCTTGTGATAGAAAACAAGAGTATCATCATTAAAATATACTACCATACTGTCACGTTTAGTGACACTTGCACGGGTTTGAATCGAAATTGGAACTATGAATTATTATGTCTCATGAGAAGGCTTCAAAGCAGCAATAAGATCAAAAATTTGAAAATAAATTTTTGAGTAGTGGTCACTCTTATCTCCCTAATGATTCTGATTTTGGATACATACAGTGTGGAATAAATTCGATATTTCCCAAATGAAAAGTCTTTTTAAAAAAATCTAAGATTTGTAAATTTAATGTTCTACATTTTACAATAAAATTTCATTATATAAGGTGATACATATTACAGTGATGACATCATCGGCTCTTTTTTAAAATGTAACACCCTGTATTTTAGCACATTTTTAGATCGATAAAAAAGAGCTGATTTCAAAAAAGTATAGTACTGGGAGTCTAACGGATATAATTTGAAAGATATGCGCTTAGAAAATATTTTTTTTTGATTTATAATATTAATAAATTAAAAATAAATTATAATAAATAACTTGAAATCCAGTAATTAATATGACTTAATCTTAAATGTTTGAATTGTATCGTTTATTGTATTTGACAGTAACCCAAACCTACAAATTCTTGTAGAACCTTGTTTATGCTTTCTTGAGAAATATTGTTTATCTTTTTACGAATTTGCGAAATAAGAATTTGCTAATACCTAAGAAAATAGATCAAATACAAGCAATTATAATAATAATTTTATCAACTTTAAACAGAACAAAGAATGCAATTTAATTATACCGTTTGTAGATGACACAGATGCCTTAAACACCAAATTTAATATAAATTAATACAAAGATGCATTAAACTCATTTAAAGAGACTAGTTAGGGTCCAGATAATATCCCAATGGTTTTTCTTAAGTATTTACCTGAGAATGCACACAATCATCTTCTTAATATATTTAATATTATTTGGACAGAACAGAAATTTCCAACAGCATGGTGAGATTCTATTGTAATACCAATATTAAAACCAAAATGTCCCACAACAGATCCTGAGTGTTATAGACCAATTGCGCTAACATATACTGCATGCAAACTGTTAGAAAAAATGGTCAACCGTCGTCTCCTCTGGACACTTGAAGATCGAAATATTATTATTCTAAAACAAAGTGGTTTCCGACAAAATAGATCAACTCTAGACAATATTATAGATTTTAGTAAGCAGTGTACATGAAGCCTTCTCCCGTAATCAAAAATGTATTGGAATATTTTTCGATATTGAAAGAGCCTTTGGCACAGCTTGGCGGAACCGTATTATCAGATTACTGTACGATTTAGAAATTAAAGGACATTGCCTTGCATTTATAAAAAACTTCTTATATAAAAGGTATATGCAATAAAAGTAACTGGTAATTTGTCGTCAAGTGGAATTGGAAAATGAAATTCCTCAGGGATCTGTTATAAGTCCTACGCTATTTATAATTACCATAAATGATGTTCTACAAAATTTTCAACTTCCACTTAAAGCCGCTTATATGCTGACGATCTCGTAATATTTGGTCAAAGCAAAAATTTAAACAACCTCTCACAACTTGCACAGAGTTTCTTGTTAGATATTGAAAAATGGTCAGAGGAAACTGGATTTATCTTTTCAACCACTAAAACTAAATATATAGTATTTTCTAAAAACAAAGTCAGTACACCAATCTCATTATATTTATACAACCAATGACTACAACAAAAAGATTCGCTAAAATTGCTAGGAGTTACTTTGACAGAAAGTTGAATTGGAAAGAACATACCAATAATCTAGCATGTAAATGTTACAGATGATTAAATTTACTAAAAATTCTAGCACACAAGAATTGGCGTTCAGACAGGAGTACATTGTTAATTATATACAGAACTATTCATACGATCACTGCTAGACTACGAGGCTATAGCTTACGACTCAGCATTGGTATTAGTACTTGAAAAACTCGATACTATTCATAACACAACACTCAGAATATACAAAGGAGATTTTTGTACAACGCTGATTAAAAGTTTAGTTAGCGAAGCAAATAAATTGTCGTTAAATGATAGAAGAGCTTACCTTAGCCTAACATATGCAACAAAAATTAAGGACAATGCAAAAAATCCTGTCTATAAAAATACTTTTACTGATAATTACCCAAACCTCAATTCAAATCACCGTTCTGTTAAACCTTTCTATAAAAGAATAAAAGATTATTTGCATCTATTTGATATTGTCATACCTGAATATATTCCACACACATATGACCATAATCCACCTTAAATTAAAAACATACCATCATATAACTTTAAACTTACGTCTTTTGATAAAAACTCCACTAGTCATGATCTAATTATTTCCCATTTTAGAAAAATCCTTAGTCGTTATAAAAATCATACCCAGATATGCACTGATGGTTCAGGAGCGTCTGTAGTAACTCCAGAGAAGGTCCTTAACTTCAAACTATCTAATATTACTACTATCTATACAGCTGAACTGTATCCTCTCTATCGCGCCATAGAACTAATCAATCTAACAACAAACTCCAAATATATTATCTTAACATACTCACTTAGTGCCATACAAAGAATCCGACAACTGTTTCCAAAATACCCGTTTTTACAAAAAATTAAAACGGTCCTTCTTCAGGCTTATATCAATCATAATGAGATAAATTTCATGGCAATGAAACTGCTGACCATAGTGCGCAAGACGCGATAGTGAGTGACGTTTCCGAAATCGTAAGCACATCGGTATCAACAGATATAAAAGCTTATATAAAAACATCAATTTTAAGTGCGTAGAAAAATAAATGGAATGTGTTCAATTCAAAATTAAAACAACTGAAACCCAGCATAGTGACATGGAATGTGTTACCTACATCAAGAAGCCAAGAAATAATAGTAATGCGCCTCAGACTCGGACATACTAGGTTAACGCATGATTATTTAATTAAAAAGTGCGAACCGCCGCGATGTGAAACGTGTAATACGATACTCACAATAATGCACATACTATGTGAATATCCCCTCTACAATCAACAACGAAGTAACAACAAGATATCAGGAACACTTATAGAAGCTCTAGGTGCAGACTGTAACTTTAACAATACTCTGAATTTCTTGAAAGACATTAATATGTACCACAATATTTAATAAACCAAATTGTAATGCAGTCATTGCACCTAATGTAATATACTAATTTTTCGCTGATGGGTATTTGGTCGATGCGATTTTCTAAATAAAAAAAAACTCTATAAAGTACAACAGCAAAATGTAATGTAACTGTTGTAAAGGTAGAACAAAACGTTGTTTCTAATATTCTCCTTATTTTTCCATATTTTCTCACCTGTTAGACCTTCCTAGAACTTTAAATAAATATTTTAAAACCAGAATAAGCCAAATCAATTCAATCGTTCTTAATTTCTTATATAAAAGAAATAAAATGACCTTTTTAAATGTCACTTTATAATATTTAGAATGCAGATATAAAATATCATAAAATGATATTAAACAAACTGATTAATGTAGAGGTGTCACTCATCAAAATAAAAAATATCCTATCTCCTAAGTTGGACCAACAAAATATACTTTCACAAAATTTTATTTCAATCAATTCAGTGGTTTTTTATTATTCGCTTGGACAAATATCGTAACACGAGATTTTTATATATAAAGACTATGACACAATATTCTCTTATTAGACTTTAACGCATTTTTTAATCTAGTTTTATATAAAACATTTTTAAGAACATTAAAGTATGCAGAATATTAACAAAAGTCGTAGAAATACATCTAAGCACTATTCTGCGACAGTAAAATGTCTTTTTATTTTACTTAGAACGTACCGCTTAGCCGTTTGCGGGAACAAGCAAATCTTGTCTCCCGAAACGACAGTCAGGAAGGTGTAATCCTTTATAGTTATCCCTTTTTAGACGGCTAGGTATTCACGAAACATTTTATGAAAAGATAAATTTGAGATTTTCTTGAACTAAATCGTGTATGTAAAATTTTTGTTTTATTTAAGTATACTTATATTATGGGTGTTGTGGTAGTAAATTTTGGGATCTTAACCTCTCTTGAAATGTGGAGTATTCAGAGAAAGGAATTTATTTCTTACATTGTGAAATTCTTAAAAATAGTCGTTGAATTGAATCAATTAATAATTTATATATATATATATATATATATATATATATATATATATATATACATATATATATACATATATATATATATATATATATATATATATATATATATATATATATATATATATATATATATATATATATATCCATATATACACTATAAATATATACACTATATATCAACGTTTTACCCGTATACAGTATGTAAAAATAAAGTTTTGTTTTTTCATCTTATTAACATTTTGATACAGATTTTCCTTTCTCAAAATTTTCGTAAAAAATTTATCTCGATATCTGTATTATCAAAGATTAAACATACCGTTAAATTTTACAATTATTAATTAATATTAAAGCAAAGAAAACATTACTTACATAAACTTTATTGACATTTAAAACAAATAAAGCCTAAGAAAACATATTCCTGTATATAAAAAAAAACGTTAAAATTTCTCAAAAAATATTAATATGGTAATTAACTAGAAATATACCTACAATGTGAAAAACAATTCATTAAAATCCAATTAAGGGTTCAGAAGGAATATAGTTTCAAAATGAGGGTCCATACGGAACTCATAGGGGCTACAAAAGCTTTGTATAAAGAAAATAAAGTGTCCATTAAAATAGGAACAAGAATCATAGGAGACTTCACCACAAAAAAGGAGCTCCTGCAGGGTTGTTCCACATCTCCATCCCTATTCAAAATATACTTAGAGAAAGGCTTGACTACATGGAAAAGAGAAGGCGAAGGCATGTGAGTACGGGTACGGAACGAATTCCTATATACGTTAAACTTTGCAGACGCAAAGTGCATCAAGTAGTGATTGCACAAGACCAAGACGACCTCAGCTACATGATGAAGAAACTACAAGAAGAATATACCAAAGCTGGTCTACATATTAACCTCGCGAAAACAGAGTACCTATCTACAAGAATACATAGAAGATCTACAGATTGATGACAACGTAACAATCAAAGAAAAGGTTAAATTCAAATACTTGGAGTTTATAATCACGAAAAAGGAAACAACAGAGGAAGAAATTACACAAAGATTAGGACAAACAAGAACAGCAATCCGACAACGTAACTCAGTATGGTGGGATAGACACCTAAATATAAACAAAAATACATTTATAAAACATTAGTGTAAAGTATTATGACATACGGGGCTGAAAATTGGATCATAAACAAGAAAAACAGCAGTAAGTAATACAAACAAAAATACTAACATATATAGAACAAAAAAGACTAAATTGGTATGAACATGTAAGAAGAACTAGCGACAGCAGATGGATAAAGAGAATAACCGAATAGAGCCCCATAGAAAGGAGGAAAAGAGGACAACCCCGAAAATCCTGAAGGAACGAAGTAAACGACGTCATGAGTAAGAGAGGCCTAACCGATAGATATTGGGACGAAACGATTGAGTGACGGAAGGTAGTGAATACTGTAGAATCCCATTGTACTTGCTATTTCTTTAAAAGGCCGTAAAATTTGGGAAAGTTGAGAACAAATAATCCAGTCTTCATTATTTAGATTTGGTCTAAGTCTAAGTCTGTATTAACTAATACCAATGTGGAACGGATTGCCTCTTTTAACTCTGTCATTTGTTTCAACATGTAATGGGTGAAGCTCTACCTAGTTTCCACGTCTTGGATTGGCTGTTTGGGTACTTTGTTATGTTGTAATTGATATTTAAAAGCCCTTCTGAAGATAAGGTACTTTTGTTGAAAAGTGTTTTTTGCCGAATTTTCGAAAAAAAAACTTTTTATTTTATCTATTTGTACACGACGGCATTTAAGTGCATCCTCCAACCAATAAATTTAATGTATTAGCAAAACAATTTAAATGTTTTCATTGCAAAACATATTTAATAGCTTTGACCATATTTAAGGCATTTTCAGTTACTGCTAAGTGTACTTTTCGTTTTAGACCTCACAGATTAATAATTTCACTAATTTCAAAAGCGATGTTTTCTGAATTTTAGTTTGCAGAAAAATGGCAGTAGCCTGATAAAACCGTTTTATATTCTAAATTTTCGATTAAATATTGTCCTGTTAATGTGATGTAACTCTCAGTTACTCCAGATGTCCAGAGGTCAGTAGTAATACACATATTTTCTACGTCTGTAACAACTCGTGATTTAATAATTTGGTCAGTTTTGATGTAACATTCCTGGAGTAATGAACCTGACAAAGCTTCTCTTGTTGGCGGTTGATATCCAGGAATCCACCCTGCAAATTTTTTAAAATCTCGTTCTTCAACTATGGAAAACGGATGAAACGAGTCTTTGCATAGGTTTAGTAAATCCATATCTATTATAATTGGTTTCAAATGAGTGTAGAGTAATAAATCATGAAGTGTCATAAAATTTGCCTGAATTTCGGTGTCGTCATGGGCGTAGGCAAATGGACGGATGTCAACTTCGTCGTCAAAAATTGATGTACCTCAAAATATCATATTTTGGATATTTTGTGATAACCAATTTTATTTAATTTTTCGATTAACTTATTCTTCAAACTCGTATTCCATTATATGGTCATTAAAGCTAATTACATTTTTATTTATAAAAACAAATTCACTTCCTTACTGAACGAATAAAAGCATTAGAAGAAACTGATAAGGGTATGACGCACCTCCTAATATTACTAAGAACTAAAATAAATCAACATGAAGACTAATAACGCGTAATGAGGTTTTACTTACACTTTCATTATAATCCCTCTTTTATTTTATTATTATCATTCGACATTCGACATTCGAGTTAGTAATTGTTACTACACCAATTAAACGTACAGTAATATTGTGATATAGAAATAGTGAAAAAGTTATAAAATGGCGACATTTACTCCAAAGAAAAGAGGTGTAAAAAATTCTCCGCTATCTGTTAGTGAAAAAGTTATAATTTTAAATGTATATGATTGCATAAAACACGATCACCCTAGTTTGTCTGTGCAAGAAAGTGTTGAGCGATGTGCCCGAATGACTGGAATTGGACAGTCCACGATTTTTAAATTATTGCGAGAAAGAAAGATATCAGGCCAGTTAAGTCCATGCAAGAGAAAATCAGGAAGACCAATAAAAATCTTAGGTGAAGACACCAAACGTGACATTCGAAGAAAAGTTCATTCGTTTTATTTTAAAAAGGAAATACCAACCCTTGACAAAATACTAATGGAGATAAGCCAAGATAACGATATTCCTTTGATATCCAGAAAACTTTTATGGAAAACTTTAAAAAGTATGAATTTTTCCTGGGAAAAGCACAATCGAAAGGCACTATTACTGGAAAGTGATGAAATCATTTGCTGGAGACGAAAATATTTGAGAACTATAAAACAGTACCGCAGAGAGCACAAGAAAATTTTTTATCTTGATGAGACGTGGATAAACGAAGGTTATATAGTCCAAAAAATGTGGCAAGATAAAAATGTAACAAGTGCTCGCCAAGCTTTCATAGAAGGCCTTTCGACGGGTATTAATTAAAGTGCCTTCGGGAAAAGGGAAGAGGCTTATAATTGCTCACATTGGAAGCGAAGAAGGATTTTTAAAAGAAGGTTTGTTAAGCTTTGAGTCGTGTCGGACGGGAGATTATCATGAGGACATGAATTCGGATGTCTTCGAAGACTACTTCGGGGAAATGTTAAAATTTCTTCCAGCTGATTCGGTCGTGGTTATGGATAATGCAAGCTACCATTCAAGGCGCATAGAGAAGGTACCAACTTCAGCTTGGAGAAAGCAAGAAATTATTAACTGGCTGTCAAATAAAGGTATTCAGTTTGAGACGAATTCAATAAAGAAGGAACTACTAGCCGTAGTAAAACAACATAAATCTCGCTTCATAAAATATGCCGTAGAAGATGTAGCAGAAAAGTATAAAGTAACTGTGCTACGCCTACCGCCATATCATTGCGAATTAAATCCCATAGAACTTATATGGGCACAAGTTAAAGGATATGTTGCAAGGCACAATACCACATTTAAAATGAAAGATGTCAAGGTATTGTTTGATCAAGCCATTATGGAAATCACATCAGAAAACTGGCAAAAAGCAATCCAGCATGTTTTAAAAGAGGAAGATAAAATGTGGGAACTGGACAACTTGGTCGATCAGGTGGTTGACCCTATAATTATAACACCAGGGGATGATGACAGTTCTTCGGATGAAGACTATAGTGATGTAGAATTGTAATAACGTATCCAGTAAAGTTTTTGTAGTTTTTGTGAATAAATTGATTTAAACTCCCCACAAGTGTTTCAATATGTAAAGTTCATTCGTGTGTGTTTGTGAGTATTTCCCGATTTCTGTTCGTATATATTTTATTGTTACATTTTATATTTTTTTAATAACACTGTTCTGCTGTATTACATTTTTATTTCCTTTAATATGATTTTTAAGAATGCATATTCTTTTGTCAATTAACCCACTAGCGCGCCTCTGGCTCAGTGTTTATCTGTCGATAACAATGGACTAATCCCTTAAAACAGGGTGATACCTACCTGCTCTTTATGAAACGACAGAATTTTGCAATGCGGACGGAATTTATTGACGGATTATTGACGGATTACCCTGTAGCGCTTTTGAATACTTCATGAGATTTTATTACTCTACACTCATTAGAAATAGATTATAGTTCCTTTTATTCTAAACTAATATTTTTATAAATGAAAGTATCCATCACCTTTGAAAATGCAGATCAATCGTAAATCGAAACTTATTCATTAATGAGAATACCTAGTTATTTTATTTTCAACGTTAACCGATAGCTTGACTGTCCATTGTCCCGAAAGAATTATTTTTAGTTTTGTAGTAGTCTCTTACATCAACTAATCGTCCTCGTCGACGTAAAGTGTTCGTTGCTCCTCTGTTTACATCTACACAAAACGTAGTTTTTTTTAATCAACCATCAACTAGTTGGCTTACAAGTGAGAAAACGTAGATTCTTAAATGACAAATAATGATTTAAAATGCAGGGATTTTCTGATAAAAATGAAGGTAAAAAAACAAAAAAAAGAGTTAAGAAGCTGGTTACTTCTATAAAAAATGAAAAAGAAGATTGTACTTCTGAAGATCAACCCGTACAAGAAAAAGTAACTGATAAAGATGACTTAAGTCTATGGTGTACTTTTTATGAATTGGACATGACTCATTTAAACATACACCTGTATCGAGAGATATAAAAGAAGTCGACATGTATTTGTCTGATGATATTACCCACAAAAACATTCAAACGGAGATTGGAACTGTCCAATACGGTGGTGGAAAAACCATCGCCAACTTAACCACTATATTCATAAAATATTGTAGTATTGTAACAAAATCTGTTCCTTGTGAACACATGTTCAAAATCTGGTTTAATTTTAAATAAAAGAAGAACACATTTAACAAGAAAAGTGGAAAAACTTATGTTTTTAAATGTCAATTTAAACGATTCGCGATTTAATAATGTGTAATGTAAATGTAAATACTTTTGTATATTTAAAATGTCAACGACCCACCTCTAGTTTCTTAGGTATATCAGGATCGAAACTAGACATATGTAAAAGTCCCTGTTTGGAACTAATCGTCTCACTAAAGGGCAATGGGCGTCAATAAGAAATATGGAGGGGAGACCAAGGGGAAATATGATTGTTATCTTTGTCTATTCGCTGAAAATATGATTTTATATTTGTGTAAGATATCCTGTTTAATTTTTAACCATACCGACCATAAACTTTTACCTACACTGTATATATATATATATATATATATATATATATGTATATATATATATGTATATATATATATGTATATATATATATATATATGTATATATATATTATATATATATAAAGAAAATAAAGTGTCTAGGGTAAAGAGTAATTTTTTAATTGTCAACTGTCAAATTGACAGAAATAAAATGTTTATCCACAAAACAAGAGAAGTACTTTGTAGGGAATTTTTGATATTTTAATATTTTAAAATAGTAGTATAAGATATAAAGCATAAATTAAATTTTTTGATATCGATAATAATCGATCTAAACATAATAGTACTCTTTATTAAAAATATAATATTCAATGTTGTACAAATATTGACTCTTTTTTTACGTAAATTCTGTATGGCATTCCAGAAATTGTTTACCCTTTAGCTGTTATCCTGTAATTAAATTTAAAATTCCATAAATTTCATATTTTTCTTGAAAATTAATATTTAGATTGAAAGAATTAGGATAAAAAACTCGATGAAATGGGAATTTTCATCTCTTGACAAAGATATTTTAAAAGTCGACGAAAATCCATCGTTCTTCCAAATAAAATATTTACATAAAGGCCATTTGCTTATTTGGGACCTAGCGGCAGGGAAGATAAAACGAACGGTTGTGTGCTCCGGCGACTTCCTCTAAATTCAAGATTTACTTTCTGTTGCTCTGCCCAATCTAACCCTACCGATCAACAATAAACATTATTCGTAAGCTAAATTTACTTCCTGAAAGATAATCGAAATTGTATTCCAATACAGAATCGGCTCTAAATTATTTTTGCTAATATTTGTTTGCGATTTTTTCTAATTTTTGACAAACATTCTCTTTTATTAGTACGTAACGGTAAGGGACCTAAGATATTGATTTTGATTCTTATTTGACTCTTCATATTTTTTAATCCGTAGCCATGACCCCGATTTATGAGTGGGAACACAAAGTGTATTAATACCCAAACGCTTATGAAACGTACCTGGCGAATCATAAGAGCCTCTACTTTTTAGAGCAGTAGTGCGTAAAATACAGATTGCCATGTTGGTCGCCAACATCCGAAAATGATGTTCACTGTAAGAAGAAAAAAAATGCATATTGCTCGGATTCATAGATTAAAACCAGACTGAACCAAGAAAAGTTGTATTATTTCTTTTTATAAGTTAGCCCTAAGCTAATTCATTTTTGGGGAGGGAAACTGTAGTTTTGATAAAAATATTTGTTCCCTTGAGAAAATAACAATGGTTTAACTAAATTAGGCCCAAACTAATAAATTTTTATGAGCGATTATGTAAAAACGCTCTCAAATAAACTAAATTAAGAAATAACCATGCAAGTGTGCATAAGCGATTAAATACTCTAGACTTAACCATAGTTTTTTACGAGAAGTTAGTTTTAACTACAAACACTTTACGTATTTAAAGCGATAAAAAGAATAATTTCTAGGCAAAGTCAACTAAAAATAAAGTCTCGTCAAATGTTTTAAATCCTATTTAAGATCTACTCATCACGCATATTGGCCAACAAGATCTGTCAGGGGAGGCAATTCTCAAGGAAACCGTAGAACCACCCAGTTCGTCAGCATGCGGAATCCTCTTCACGTGTATAAGAACATGAACGTACTGTGAATCAGTATCTGAAATGTTAAATCTTTACACGAAGCAAGGAAGATGTACAATTTATTACACGAGCTGTTGCGACCGAAAGTTACTATATTGTAGTTTTTATTGTTAAATCAGGTCTGCTTTTTCCCGAAGAAGATAAAATGATATTTTTATTCTTTTTTTTTCGTACATATAGATACTGTTTTTCTCGCCAATTTAAGTGCAGATGCAATTCACTAAAAGAAACTAAAATATTATCAATAGTTTTAATTGAAACTAAAAAAAATACACAAAAATAAAAAGTTCCTAATTATAAATATTGTTTTATGTAGTAAAGTTGACCAATTATGATATTTTTTTTATTAAACACCTACTGTGTTTATAGCATTGGAATCTGGTCAAAGCTGACCAATTATCAATTTTTATCTGTCTTAATTTACTAAAGGATGCATTCTAAGAGCTTACCTTATGGCGTTCTCTTATTTGATCTAACAGCTATTCACTAATATCTAACATGCAAATTCACAACACAACACTATGTTTTGATTTTACACTAATTGCACTTTACACTAACTCAAATGGTTTTGTTTGTTTAAGTCTTCTTTCGAACCTAGTACTATTGAGGAGCTGGATGGCCTCGATGTTTACGTGTTTATAGAGCCGTTGTTCGTGACTACCTGCCATCTTCTAGATAATTTTATTTACATCTTCCATCTCAAGGTCCTTGTGGAGGTCGACATTTCTGATGGAGCAAGGAGCATCAACGATGTTCCTTAGTACTTTATTCTGGAATCTCTGGATGATCTGGATATTACTTTTATTATCACAGACCCAGAGTTGGCAACCATACATCCATCCTGGTCTCAGTATTTGTTTGTATATCAGTTGTTTATTATATGTGAACAAAACTGAATTTCTTCCCAGCAGCCAGGGAAGCTGCATTTTCTTGTAACGGATACCTAGTTCCTCTCTTTTATTTTTGACGGGCTTTCCAGCGAAACTTTACATCAAATGTGATACCCAAGATCATTTATTCTAATTGGAATGTTTTGGTTTTTTTGTTTGTAAAATTAACGTGAATTGATTTAGACTCGTTTAGTTTGATTTTCTATTTTTTGTCCACTTATGGATTTTATCTATTGACAACTGTAATTTTTCTGCTGCTTCTTTACTAGTATCAGCTACTGCTAGAATGGAAATATCATCTGCAAAGGTGACTATAGCATCATTTTCTAGTTCAGTTATGTCGCATGTGTATAAGAGGTAAAGGACCGGACCTTATACAGGACCTTGAGGGACTCATGCTTTAATTTCCTGTAAATCTGTGTAAACGTCTTCATGTTTGATTCTGAAGTATCTATCAGATTTGTATGACTGTAGAATTTCTGAATATTGTCTAGGCATAAAGGATTTCATTTTATACAGTGGACCTTAATGCCATACTGTAGAGTAGATTTTCTTTTCCTTTAACGATTTCTCAAATATGTTGGTATTTCTATGTACTTGATCAAGAATGTTTATTTCTGAAGCCAAATTGGTGGTTTGGAATCAGTTTTTTCTCTTCTATTATCGGTTTTATTCTTTTAAGCAAGAGTTTCTCGAACAGCTTTGACATGACTGGCAAGAGTGATATTGGTCTGTAAGAAGAGACCTCCGTTGGTTATTTCCCTTGTTTTGGTATCATTATTACCTTAGCTTCTTCTTCTTCTTCTTCTTCTAATGGCGCTACAACCCTTTGTGAGTCTTGGCCTGCTTAACAATGTTCTTCCATTCTGCCCTGTCGGATACTTTCCTTCGCCACTGCCTGATGTTCATGGTTTTAAGATCCCTCTCTACGTCGTCTATCCATCTTTTACGGGGCCTTCCTCTTGTTCTGTTTCCTTGGGGCTTCCATCTCTGGACTACTTTTACAGCTCGATTATCTGGCATTCTTTCTAGGTGACCAAGCCAGTTTAGTCTTTGTGATTTTACAAATCTGACAATATCTGCGCTCTGCATTAGTTCATCCAGCTCATGGTTCATTTTAATTCTCCACGAACTATCGCTGCATTGGGTTGGTCCAAATATCTTCCTTAGTATTTTGCGCTCAAATATTCTTAGTTGATTTTCATCAGTGGTTGAGAGGGTCCACGTTTCACATCCATATGTGACCACTGGTCTAATTACTGTTTTATAGATTCTCAGCTTAGACTCACGATTCAGTAACTTACTTTTCATTAAGTCTTTGTATGCTATTACCTTAGCTATTTTCCATAAATATCTTAATCTAAAACCAGCATTAATTAGGTTGGCCAATTTTACTATGGCTATGACTTATGATATTAGTAATATATTTGTATACTTGTTATCGTTAAAGCTTTATAATAGAGCATATTTGAAAATTGTAATTGTTGTACCTCTGGAACAGATGACAACGGTTCCAACGGTCTCCCATTATTATTATTTTTTTTTTTAATTCAAAGTACTAGTTTAAATTTAAAAAGAGTTCTTGTACGTGTTAGGTAAAAGTTTTTTTAAGCATAATCTAAAAAAATTTATTTAAATTTTTTCTTTTTGTTATTTTTTTCACTTTTGAGGAAACTTAAACAAAACCGTTCCTTAACTATGTGAATGAGCTAAACTTTGTATGTAAACTAATGGCAAGATAAAATGAAGCGTGCATTTCCATAACGTTGTAAGTGCCAATATGCCTCATTTGGTTTTTTTAAGTTAAATGAGTTGCAAGTGCCATGTTCCATCGCCTAAAATTTATTTCATGTCGATATGGCTAGCGACGGCGTGAAAAGTGGGGATAAAGTAGCGGTGCAAGTCATAACGTTGTAAGTATCGTAGTGCAATTCTGTTAAATGTAGAGTGACGCATCAGTTACTAAATTATTTTTGTTTGGACGTGTTGGGTTGGGTTTAAACATAAGTATTTGAAACGAATATGGATGAAACTACAGAAAAACGGTCCAAAAAGAAAAGAAGAGTTGTTGATAGTTGGAAAAAAAATAAAACCAAGAAAATGAGAAGCTCTGGCGAAGAATATAATTCTCTAGTCAATAAAAAGACCGTTACAAAGAAAATGCCACCAGCTGATGTAGTATGGTTTAAAGAGATACCTATCTAAATAGACGTTAAAACATAAATAATTTTTTTTTGTTTAAATCTATCTAAATAATCCAAAATTGTTTTAGGTAAAATGCAAGTGTCCACTAGCATGTAGATCCATAAGACTGGAATACCTTGTTGAGTTGTACAATCATTTCTATGAAATGGCTGATTATAGTAAGCAGCAAAGTTACCTACAAAGGTTTATTCATCCCCAATTAATCAAAAGGAGACGTCATGGTCAGTACGAACATCCCAGTGAAAGTAGGAGAAAACACTCTTTCACCTACCATTTACTTTTGCCTGGAGGATCTGAAATAAGGGTTTGCCTCAAAACATTTTGTAGTACGTTTGCCGTAACTCCAAGAAGAGTGCAACTTTTGGGCGAAAAAATTCTTGATGGTAAAATGGATATGTCAGAAAAACGAGAAGGGGCTCGACAAAATATTTTCAAGACTGTCTGGACTAACAAGATTATAGAGCATATCGAAAGTTTTCCAAAAATTGAGAGCCACTACGCAAGGGCGAAAACCCCGGATAAGCTCTTCTTGTCACCGGATTTAAACGTAAGTAGAATGTACCCTGCATTTTTAGAAAAATATTGTGCGGATTATCAGCCGCCTAACAAACCACCAGTGACTAGACAATGGTATAATGAAATTTTTATATCAAAATTTAACTTATCTTTTGCAAGGCCTAAAGTAGATACATGCTCCACATGTGATAGTTTGGCTATTCAAATAAAATCAGGAGATAAAGCTGCTGTAACAGAACAGGAGCTTCACCATCGGAGAGGAGAGGCTGCTACAAAAGCAATGTCAACTGAGACCAAAAATGCATGTACAAGTAATTGCTATGTTCTTTCCTTCGATATGCAGCAGCAAATGTACATTCCCCAATTAACTCACTCCGAAATGTACTATTCACAACAGCTTGCAGTGTGTAACTTAGGAATTCACGATTCCATCACAGGAAAGGGATTCATGTGTTTATGGACTGAGAACTTTGGGGGAAAGGGGTGCCTTGGAAATTAGCTCCTGTTTATATACTTACCTTACTAAGGAAATTGGCAATCACTGAAAGAAAAAGCTTATTTTGTGGTCGGATAATTGTGGGGGTGAAAATAAAAATCAGTTCATGATCGCCATGTATTTGACCATACTAGCAAATAACGTTTTTGAGGAAATTATTCATAAATTTCCTGTAAAAAGACACACTTTCCTTAATTGCGACAGAGATTTCGCAATCATAGAAAAACGTAAAAAAGTGTGTAAGGCTTATACATTGATGAATGTTGTTAACATCATTACTAGTGCGGTCCAGAAAAATTCATTCTCGTGCATGGTAGTTAAGGACTTTTATGATTTCAAAACCGTTGCCTGTGATAAACTGAACACAAAGAAGTTAGGAATTTCAACAGCTACGCAGCTTCGTCTTACAAGAGAGAAATTTGGTACGGTGATGGTGGCTAAAGGACATAGTGAGCTCGCTGGATGGAGTGAGACCAATGTACTCAAATCTGGAGTTACATTAGAAGACCTTAAAATTATAGACCTTCAAAAAACTAGAACTCACTTTGAAATCCCAGAGAAAAAAAGAACAGATATTGAAAAAATGCTCCCTTATCTTCACGATGATGCCAAGAAGTATTTTAAAGAAAAATTAAGTCAACCAGGGCAAGTTTCTACTGTAGGAAACAACGGTTAAAAATCTGGCACTTAAACCTTTTGACTTGCAAACCTGATGGCACTTACAACGTTTTGACCTTAGACAGATTTTTGAATTTTTTTTTTAAGTAAGCTTTGTTTATTGTTCCTTTGCGGTATGTTTGTATTATATAATACCTTTAAACTAATCCTTTTTCAGTATGTTACATTATAAGAAATAAACATGTTCAATAAAAAACTGTTTTTTACTCCTCCTGAAAAATTTATAATTTGGCACTTTCTACGTTATGGAAATGCACGCTTCAAATATACTTACAATAAAATTTTAAACTAAAGTATAAAGCTGGGACAACTGTTTGTGTAATATAAATAAATTCCAAGTGCTAAACCAGAAAAAAAGAGAGAAATTAATCCAACAAACTGACAGTAAACAAACAGAAACGTCATAAATTGTACTTAAAATCTGAAAACGTCCACAAGCGTCTTTTTTGTACTTATCTCTTTTCGATGTATTGAGTCTAGAGCGTTTATAAAAACAACATGTGTTTTTACTTATAACATAACAGGCGGCAGCTGGTTTGTTTTTAGTCTCATGCACGGAATACAATGATGCTAGATGAAATGTATGTGTTTGAACTGATTTTTTATAAGTTTACCAAAGATATTTTGTTACTAAAAACTTCTGTAATCCCTTTATTATATCCAGTTCTTCTCTAAGTAACGTATTATTAAGATTTTAAGGTGTCTTAATTAAAATTATAAGTCCAGGCCGTAGTTCTGTAAAAACGAATTTCCTGGAGGATTATTCAAAGATGGTTATAAAATCGTTAACGAAAGTATTGTACGTTTTTAAATATAATGTCCATTATTCACTTAAAATTCACCAATTCGTTTATATAGACCAAATATATCCATTTTATATATATTATAAAATTAATTAAAATTTCAGTTCATCCCATAAAGCCCCTCCCCTAATTTTCATGTTAAAAAGTTAATGCAGATATTCGTTAACGCGATATAACAGATCCTTTTCAAATTTTTCTCCCGTAGGAAAATGTTAATTTTCACAGATATAAGCACTTTATTCGTCTCAAGAACGAAATGTCTTTATCATAATTTTCTTATGAATTATTAAAGAGCGAAGGAGACAAAAATTGAGAATTTTTTTGGAGTTGTCAATGCCGGACTTGCTGAACGTAAGTTGCATAATTTTAAAATACAATTGAAAAAAAAAATCTGAAAAATATTTTAAGTATAGATATATCTTTAGGAGTAAAAATGTGGCGTACCAAACATGGAGTACTCAAGTTGTTAAAGCTCTTAAAAAAAGATGAATTTTTCAAAAAATTTACGCCTTAAGAACTCATAAGAACAAATACAAAAATAGGTTATATAATTTTGAGATTGATATTTTCGCGCACAATTTACAACATTTATAATAACAAATAACAATTTCAGTCTAATTCGGATTGTTTAAAGTATATAAATTACAAAAAATTTAATACAATCGGCAATTACAAATTGCTTAAAATCAGCTTACTGTAATTGTTGTTACTAATTTCAATAATAAACCTAGAGACTGCTGGAAAATAGTAAATTTCGAAAGAAACAACACGAGATCCAGTTTGGTACAACCTGATCTACCTCCAGACGAAATAAATCAATTCTTTACTACACTTGCAGAACTAATTATATCTCTTCACACTATTAACGTGAATGTCCTCTTTAATTATTGTAATTATCATTCTCCGAGCAAGTCCTTTTTTCGTCCTGTTGTGGAAGAAGAGGTATGTCAAATAATAAAGTCTCTTAGTAATTCTAATTGTAGGGATGTTCACGAAATTAACAGCAAAATTTTAAAAGAAATTTACCAAATAGTTTTTACACCTTTCACTCAACTTATTAATTTAATTTTATCAACTAGAGTATTTCCGGAAGTACTAAAATACTCAAAAGTACTACCTATCTACAAAAAGGGTGATTGAATGAAGGTTGGGAATCATCAACGCTATTCTAACTTTTGACACTACAGCCCGAAACAGTTTAGTTGAGCTGCATTCAAACCATTCTCCGAGGTTTCTTAGCCAGGACATTCTTCTTCTGCCTATGCTGTGCTGTTCTTGAATTTTTCTCTCCTTATTAGTTTTAGAAAATTATATCTGTCACCACGTGTTTTATGACCCAGATATTGTAGTTTTCTTATTTTGATGGAATCCAGTATCTCTCTGCTGTTCTCAATGCTTCTTAGTACTGCTGCATTGGTTATTCTGTCTGTCCAAGAAATTCTCAGCATTCTTTGATATGTCCACATTTCAAATGCTTCCAATTTATTGAGACATTGTTTATTAAAAAACCATACAAAAAAAAACAGAAAATTCTTCAATAGGTCATTCCGCAAAAACTGACGATTACAGACCCATAAGCATTGTTTCTACTTTTGGGAAAGTGATTGAAAAAGTTATCAAATAACAATTTTACTCCTATTTTAAGTCAAATACTTACTATGTATCGATAAGACTACCAAAGAGAATTGAAATACTATTGTAAAAATAATATCTCAATCAACCATGGGAGCTTATCGTCTATACCTTGCCTAGCTCAGTATCTCAAGGGTGAGTTCGTCTTGTCTTAAACTAGGGATTGAACCTGAGTTCTCAGTTGATAGCAAATAAGACAAATTTTAACCAATCATATTTATTTAAATCAATAAAAAAACAATAATTAACCCTGCCAAAGCTTAACAGTTATAAGTGTTACTTATTGCTTCGATGGGCGGCTTGTGTGTTCCAGCTGTTGGATCCTCCAATTAGAAGTTGTGGCTTCTGGAGAGCTGCAGTCACACGTGGCTGTATGTCCTGACTAAGTTTTGGTGTCCAATAAACCAATAAATTTAATAAATCCAATGAAATGTCCAATAAAAATAAACTGTCCAGTAAACCAATAAGGTTTTGATATGTCCAATAAACTAAAAGGATAAGAAACAACATGCATTAGAAACACATCAAAAAGAAAGGTTTAACTTCCTTGCCATCTTACAAAATTACACTTAAACAAATAGCGTATGGCAAGGATAAAATGAAATATGAATGTTACTACTTAGTTAAATTCTGTTAAAGAGTCCTAATGCATATATCAGAAACAAAAATGTGCTTTCGAAAGAAAGTAAGGTTACATTGGAAATGCGGTCAGGATTATAGAATAAATATCACAATGAAAGTACTTACCCCAAGAGAAGTTGTAGACCATAAAAATGAGTCTTATAATAATTTTTGCCTTCTTTTATAAATTTCAAAAAGAGGCAAAAAATAATCCCACTACAGAAAAGTTGTTTTGACAGAAAGTGGGAGACTGAATGAAGTTAGCACAGATGTCATAGAATGTTGGTATAGATATCATGAAACTAGCTTGTCAGTCAACACAGAACAGAATAGTCTGCCGAACAAAAATGAGAGGGCAAATATTTATTTTATGGGACAGAAAGAGAGAAAATAAAGACAGAGGAAGAAGAGAAAAACAGGGACGCCAACTATTTTTATAAACAAAAAAATAGTAAAAATTAAACTGAAGATAAAGAAATTAATAAATTAATAAAGAAATTAAAATGAAATAATTATTAAAATATAAATTAATAGAGATGTGACGTTTATAACGTTACAACTAAGCAACTCACAATATGGATTAAGTAGTGCTCGTTCTACTACGAATGCAGTATTTAATGTTGTGAGCGAAGTGGTTGAGGAGCTTGAACGCGGCAATCGCACAACGATTTTTTTTGCGACTTATCGAGGGCTTTTTACGGCATGTCACACGTGATTTTGATACAAAAATTAAATTACTATGGAATTAGAGGTATCCCTGTTAAACTTATAACTTCTGATCTGTGTGGCAGACACCAGGAGGTAGAGTTTAAAGGTCATCTCTCCGATATTCTATCCGTAAAACATGAAGTCCCAGATGGTTCAGGCTTAAAACCTCTTTTGTTTATTATTTATGTCAACGAGTTGCCCAAATTCATATCTCCGTACAAATCCATACAATTCGCAGATGATACGACATACGCTATGTCAGGGAAAAATAATGATGACTTAAAAATGTTTCATGAGGAAGTTTTTACTAAATATATCACATGGTTTGCTGCAAACAAACTAAAAGGTAACTCTGACAAAACGCAAAATTTGGTTATATCTTCAAGTAATTTACACAATAATCCAGATAACAAAGAGAATGTTAAACTATTGAGAATTACTTCATTATTTGTTATACAAACAATATTTGTATTAGTTATGTAGAGAAGTGAATAGACTCACCTCTATAGTCCAGTTTTATTGTATTTATCAGAGTATTTTTAAATTTTTCCAATTCTTCTTCTACTATTTTTGTCATTTTCCTTCTTACAGCATATCTTTCCTAACTGCTCCTGATCCTGATCCTGATCTGATTGTTGTTGGTTCTTCCCTTAGTTTATATATTTTAATTATTTCCTTGAATTTCTTATTCTTATCTTCTGTGTTTTTATTTCTTATTTCTATTTCATTGCTGTTAAATGTAGTTTCCTAATTTGTCTTATCCAGCTCCTATGTGTTTTTTGCACCATAGTTTCTTTGTTTCTAGATATGACCTCTCTTGTGACATTATGTATCTCTTTGTATTAAAAGTTGGTATTCATGATCATTATGTTATTGTCTAAACAAATTTTAAGTGAAAATTTTTACATTATTATTGATTTTGTCATCTCCATATAGGGTTCTATAACATCATTACATTTTTCTACTTATTTTTTTAGCCTAGCATTCTAATCTTCTGTGATTACTATTTTTGCTGTGCAATCATTTACTACTTTTGCAGTTTGTCTCAAATTTTTTTTTACTTTTTTTGCATCTTCATCACGTTCGTAGTATAGGTGTTGCTTCCTTTATGAATATCTCTATCAACTGTAAGTATACGCTTAATAAAATATATCCAATTCCCTACTTTATTGATGATTTTTTCGTTACCATGCATGCTAGCCCTGCCTGAGCTTTCTTTGTCCATTCTACTCCATTGTATCTACTGTTGGTTTTCGTTTTCCAAAGTTATGGTTCCTTATTCTTAATTTTTGTTTCTGTTATGGCTACTAATATAATTTTCTTGTCGTCTATTTCTTTCCCCTGTTCCACTTTTTTTCTGTTTATACCTATTACATTCCACGTTGCCATTTTTAAAATGTCCTTCCCGTTGTTTCTCATTGTGTTGCCTTTTTTAAGTGGCCTTTTTCTGTCTGTGGTATCATCTTTATATTCACTCATGTCTTTATTATGTGCTTTTTATATTTCCTGTTCTGTCCACGTAGTTTTTCCACTAGTTTTTTTAACTAGGTATTGTTTGTAGCTTTTTCCATCACGTGTGTTTTTTGGTTGGAATATGGTTTTAACTTCATCTTACGTCTTCTATGATTATAAATCCATTAACTATTTTTGTCCTGTTCCTATTTGCTCTTTCATTTGCGTATATTTTCCTAAGTTCTCTTTGTATTTCTATCTCTTTTCGTGTCAGGTCACATTCTATATGTACATAATACTCGGTGTTGTTTATATTATGTTAATTTACCTTTGGATTTTAATATTTTTAATTTCTCTTTAAATTTATTAAATTAAATAACACACATCTTGTTATTTATTTATTTTGCTATGTTTATTTTTGTTATTATTCCCAATATTGCTAAGAATCCCCCGGAGGAACAAAATGTTAGCAAATGCAACAAAAAAAATTGGAACCTGGAACGTCCGACTCTTATGTTAAAGCTAGGAAAAACGGCCAAAATCATGAAAGAAATGAGACGACTTAATATAGATGTATTAGGGTGCAGTAAAGTTAGATGGCCGACAAATGGCGAAACCGAATCAGACGAGCATCATGTATCCTATTCAGGTGATAACACAACAAATAATAGTAATGGCGTTGCAATTAATATTAGAAAATAAAGAAATGATGCGGTTGTAGGATTTCTGCCAATCTCGGATAGAGTAGCTTTGTTGAAAATAGATGCAACACCAAACAACCTTAATATCTTACAAATTTATACACAAGAGCTCAGAGCAGGAGATTGAACATTTCTATGAAGAATTAAGAAACGCATAAAAAAATATGAAAAAAGAAGAAGTCAGTATAATCATGGCAGACTTTAAAGCCAAAATTGGAAAGGGTTCAGTAGAACGTAAAATAGGAGAGTATGGATTTGGTATACAGAATGAAAGATGAGATAAACATATAAACATACTAATATTTGTATTTTGAGAACGATTTCCAAAGTGGAAATTGAAACGTCAATAAACGTAATTTAACCTATAATTGTGGCCTATTCCCATTTAACTAGTAATACCTGCTTCAAAGGAATCGTTAATTAGTGAGACCAGGACTTCCAACACATTATTTGGGAGATTTAAGAAAATTTTTATGGATAGTCCATTAATACTACCAAAAGATTTGCTTTTTATAGTACTGATTATTTGAATCAGTTCAGATTTATCAACTGATCTTATAAAGAATGAATTCAAGACCTTTTTTGAATTTTGAAGATAGGAAATAGGATCTTGTTGTGGCAAAACAGCTGATGTTTTATTTATACTCACATTAACGAAGTAATAATTTAGATTTTCAGGGTTTCGAAGAGAAAATGTTTAAGCTGTGCAAGTTTTATTTCGAAGATCGTTTATTGTGGACCAAGTTTTTCTTGAAACATTTTTAGAGCTTCCGACGATTCTTAATGTTTTTAAGCTGATCTAATAAGTTTTAGATAGGCTCCTTTGTACTTGGAGATATTTTCAATGACAAAGGCATTGGTAGTAAATTTCTTGTTGTACAGTAGTGAACGCATATTCTTAGCTGATATGCGGATACTTTTGGTAGCCTAGGGTTTGTGATATGTTGACTTAATTGTAATTAAAGGAAATGCCTTATTAAAAATACAGATAAGCTTATCCAAAAAATCACTGAAATTATAGTTCACGTCCACAGAGGGAAAGTGCCATCCAGAAGTCAAACACAAACTTTGGAATTTACGCAAGTTCTGAGCTGAAAAAATCCTACCGAAAGGTTGGGTTTTCGAGGATGGTTTATTAAAAAAGAGTGTTAAACTTGGTATATACTGCTTCATGGTCAGAGAGTCCTACATTAATAATTATAGAACGTACATTAAGGGGTGAGAAATCTAAGACAATATAATTAATTATGGTAGATGTTGTTTTAGTAATTCTTGTAGAATAATTAACGTGCATTGCAAAATCATACGATTAGAATATATTGACCAAGGATAATTGGGTAGCATCAGTAACAGCGTAATTAACATTCAAGTCACAGCATAGAATCTTTCTGCCTTTATTGGAAAGATTGTCTAACAAATTTAACAGGTTCTGAAAAAATAGTTCCGTGGAAGAGTCAGGTAATCTATAAATGCAAAGAATGTATAGATTAAGATTCTTGTTAAAAACCAATGAAAACTCAAAAAAGGATCCATTTAACAGAAAGTCATATTTTGTTAAAGGAGAGAAATCATTATTTGTAGAAAGAATTAGGGTGCCACCATAAGCTGAACTTGGACGATCATACCTAGCAATTGTGGTATATTTTTCATAAAGAAAGGATCGTTAACTTCAAGCCAGTGAACTTTTGCTTTAAGCTATATAGTATTTATTTTATAAGAAATTCTAATTATATAAACTTTGCATTTTGTAAAATAGTTCATCTGCTAATAAATAAACTTGAAATATTTAACTATCCAAATATCCACGTCCATTTTACTCATCTCTTCTCTAATATACTACCTCAGAACCAATAAAAAAGTTAATAAATAATTCCCTTGATACAATGACTCTTCGATTTTATGGTATTCGACTAGTTAGAAAATATTTGATTTGTGTAAAGTGGCGTACCTGGATATAAGCGCCACTGACGTTCGATTCGAATTTTGTATTTCGTCACTGCATATGGTTTGAATTGGCAAAATCGAGTGTAAACTCTGTGGATATATCTGGTAAAATTTGCAAGTGCGATACACGATTGAATCGTCTGAACATATTTATTATCTAGTTATACATACATGTATACACATATAGGCTAGGAAAAAATAATCAAAAAAAGTACAATGTTTGTGACACTGAACTGGCCAGACAAACGATATCTGTTTTAAATAGTACGGACCTCTGTAACAATAACATATACAGGGTGTTTCATTTACCCCTTCGCTACCAGGCTTAAAGAGTGGCGCAGAATCATACCAGATTTAGCGAAAAATTCAACTTTTTTAAAGCAATGTCTTTGCGTGGTCCGTTTGAATTTTTGGTGCCTTGGAAAGCATTTGTATTATTTAAAAAAGTATTAATTTGCTATAGGCGCTGTACTAGGCGCTTTATATAAGTGACGACTTATATAAAAACAAAAATTAAAAATACATAAAAAACTGCCTGTCTTTCATTACAACTTTAACAATTGTTATATTTAATGAGTATTTTGAATGCGATTCCATATTTTCTGTGCTTTACACTGTTTTATACAAAAGCTTATTAAACGGTGGCGTAAAAATAAGAAATAAAATAAAAAACGGGTGTGGCAGTCCAGTGGGACTGCTGGTAGAAGTTATACTTTTATACACGTGTTCGTCGTTACAAATTTTTATGGGAGTCAATCTGCACAATCATTACATATGTAATTCTATAGGTAAGAGAGAGAGCAGAAAGAGAAAAAGAATTAGGTATATAGGTATATGGTGCATCATTTGCTGTATATAAACAACATTTGACTTGTAATAGGAGGATTTCATCAAAATATAATAATATTTTGATGAAAATGTATATTTTTATTTTCATATATGTATGAAAGGAGTTGAATGCAAAAAAATTGTTTATTGTGTTATTAATATAAAATACAATACAATATACTGCAACATAATTCAATATAATAATATAATACAAATTAAATTGCAATCGTCATAAGTATTTAAAAATGACAATATACATAACTTACTTATGCATATGTTTAATATGCGCATATAACTTCAAAAACGGAGCAATGAATCGCTGATGTAAAAATTTTATTCCAAACTCCATTAAAAATTTGTAAAATCGTTATTTTTATATAAATAAACAAAAGTGTCATTTTTAATCCTACCCTATTATCGAATTTTTCGTTTCCAACAATAATTTTTACAAAACAAATTTTTTTTGGAGAGGGTTAGAGTATTTTTTATATACACCTGTTTGTAAAAATTGGTTCAAAATACATTTTATTGTTTTAAACACAGTAATTAATATTTTTAAATATTTTTCAACAAAAAAAAAAACAAAAAATTGCCTTACCGTGATATGTTAGCATATTGCCGTGACCAGAATTCGAACCTGGGTTACCACGGCCACAACGTGGGATCCGAACAACTAGTTCACTAGACGATCACGGCTAATTAGGCGATGTGTATTATGTGATATTTACGAGAGAGAAAGAGAAAAAATATATCTTCTGTCTCTCTCTTACTCATTATCTTATATATGTAATGATTTCACCGATTCACTCCCGTACAAATTTCCAACGTGGAGTGCGCGTATAGAAGTATAACTTCAATAATTTTTTAAATGTTTATAAAGGCAAATAATAAACAAATTTTAAAATACATATTTAGGCTTAAAACAAAAAAACAATTTTTTCTCCAACAATGTTTTAATGTTCATAGCCATAAAATTTGTTTAAATGCTCCTTTGAACAAAAAGATATAAAATCAGGACACATCGTGTAAAAATATTTGATGTTAGTTTGTTTTTATTCCCACTTGCGTAACAGACTTTACAACACTTTTTCTGTCTTCTTGTTTCTTCTTCTTTTTACTAAGAAGCCATTATGTGTTTATGGGATTTTTCTTGAGCCAAATTGTTATAAGCTATTTTGAGTTTCTGATAAGACGGTGATTGTTTTGAAGTAAGTCATTCGTTTATTGTGTTTTCCCAATGCTTTCTTGGGTTTCCAACCGGTCTCTTTCTCTACATTCTAGCATTGAGTGCTCTTTTTTGTAGCCTATCCTCTCCCATTCTTATCACATGTCCGGCCCATTGAAATCTTCATATCCTAATGAAGTCTGACAGTGGTGCTTCCTTATAAAGTTGATAAAGCTTATTGTTGTATCGACTTCTGAAGATTCCGTTTTCTCTCACAGGTACTAGTATTCTCCTCAGTGCTTTCCTTTCGAATGTATTGAGTTTGCTTTTGGATGTTTCTTTCAGGACCCATGCTTTACTGCCATAGCATGCTATTGGTCAAATTAAGGTTTTATAGATTCATATCTTTGTATTTCAGTGGACATTTTTAGACCCAAATATATCGGGGAGAACAAAATAAGCTCTGTTTTTCTGCGTCATTCTCTTCCATATTTCGGCATCTTCTGATCCGTCGGCATATATTTCTACTCCCAGGTATGTAAACTTTCCAACCGTTTTAATGTCATCTTCATGTATAATGTTTTGTGGGACTATATTTCTTCTGTGTTTTTTCTGTGTTAATTTCCAGACCTAGCATTTTGTTTGCGTTTTTAACTCTGCATATGTTTCCGGTGCTCCTATTAATGTTCTACTCATAATATTTATTATCGGCATAAGCGGCCAGTTGAACCGTTCGGTTAGTCATTAGGTTTCCTCGTCCAGTTTGCATTTGCCTAAACGCATACCGCAGTGCCAGGTTAAATATAGTTGAGGCCAGCCCATCTTCCTGCTTTAATCCCTGCAAAATTTTGAAAAAGTCTGTTCGGTGGTTTTGTATTCGTAAACAATCCTGAGTTTCATCCATTGTGGCTTTTATAAGTCTAATTAGCTTATGTGGTATTGCCAATTTAGCCAATATATTGTAGAGTATGTTCCTTTTGACTGAGTCGTATGCCTGTTTGAAATCTACAAACACGATGTGAACATCAAGGTCCTGTAAATATGTAAATAACTGTAAATATTTGATCCAGTGTCGATCTTCCCCGTCGGAATCCTGTCTGATACTCTCCAATAATATTTTCTGCTAGTTGTTGGAGCCGCTGGTTTATAATATACGTGAGGACTTTATATGCTGTACAGAGTAAAGAAAGTCCACGATAGTTTTTGCATTGGAGTTTGTCTTCTTTTTTATAGATCGAGCATACTATACTTTTTTTCCAGTTGTCGGGTATTTTCTCTTCTTGCAATACGTCTTTGATGAGCGCGTAAATGTGACTAAGGTAAGTCCTACCTACCTTATACAATTCTGCTGGTATTTCTTCAACTTTTGGGAATTTATTGTTTTTCTGGGCCCTAATAGCTTTGAGAACTTTTTCTATGGTTGGAGCTTCTACTCCATTCTCTACTTCATTCTCTTCTACGTAGTTCGTACCCATTTTATCTTCCATGTCTAGTTGTGTACCAAGTAGGGTCTGAAAATAATGCGTCCAGGTTTCTGTGACTTTCTGTTGATAACTGATTATTTGCCCACTTTTATCTTTACATAGACTTGTTTGACGTTTATACCCACTTTTTATCTTTTTTGGGTATTCGGAAGCCCCTCTAATTTCGTTGTTTTTGAAAATTTTCTTCCCTTTTCATAGGCTCTTTTTTTTATTTTTACATATCTTGTCTGCTTTTCGTATGCGACTTCAAATTATGTTCATCTTTCCCGTGTTCATCGTATTATATACATTTTGTGTGCTTTATTTTTATCCTCTATTGCTTGTGTGCACTCGTCATCGAACCATGCTCCTGTTCTCGCCTTTTTCTTGTTTCCCAGGGTGCACGCTGCCGCTGTCAGTACTGCTGTTTTGATATTATTCCATTTGCGACTTTTTTTTCGAACTATTTATTATTATTCGCAAACTCATTTACGACTTTTTTTTCAAACTTTTTTTACATTCCTGAATCTTTAGTTTTTCTATGTCCAGTTTGTTCTTTGATGTCTTTCGTTTCTTTCTTTGTTAACTCTGCATCTAAATTTGGTTTGGAGTAGAAGATGGTCTGATCCACAGCATGCTACTCACTGTGTTCTCACATCTGAAATAATACTGGCTGCCCTTTTGTCTATCAGCACATGGTCGATTTGATTGATTGTGGTTACATCTGCTAACATCCATATCACTTCGCTCTATAGCATTCACTGCTCCCATATTTTGGTTGTACTTTTCAACCACTTCAGATTTTCGGACTGATATATTCTTGCTGGTTTTAGCTTTATAACGTTTGTCCAATATCAAATCTTCAGAATTCATATCCGAAATTGGACAGTATAATTTTATCACCCAGTAGACCGAATGAATCTATTTGTTATTAAATACACACACGTAGTTAATTAGGTTACATACACATTTGGTCAATTATAAATAATAATTTGGACATCAGTCAAAAGTACTGACAAAGTTAAACAATTTACATAAATTAAATACACATATCACGCTAGGTACGCGAAAAATATTGACCCAAATAGAATTTATATAAAACTAATATCTCTTGACTAGAGAAGCATTCAATCAATATTCACTCAACGAACATATAGTCTTCAACGATCAACTTCATCAGTCTCTACTCAAAGTAATCCCGGGTCTACACCCATAGTGTACGTCTCAACAATAAACTCTGCTACTATTATTTGGTGTTTCCATTACAACAGAACGAACATCTTCACTGAGCCAACGAAGGGAATTTGTTCATGGTCCTATCGAGAAACAGAATACTTCAAGGAAGTTTGAGAGAGCCTATACAGTCCACGCCAGCAACACCCTCAGTAGCAGAGAGAGACCACTAGACCCGGGAGAACGAGAGCAGTACCAAAGCCAAGAGCCATACTAGAGCCGAGAGCAGTACCAGAGCCGAGAGCGGCACTAGAGCCGAGAGCGGTACCAAAGCCGAGAGCCATACTAGAGCCGAGAGCGGTACCAGAGCCGAGAGCAGTACCAAAGCCGAGAGCCATACTAGAGCCGAGAGCAGTACCAAAGCCGAGAGCCATACTAGAGCCGAGAGCAGTACCAAAGCCGAGAGCCATACTAGAGCCGAGAGCAGTACCAAAGCCGAGAGCCATATTAGAGCCGAGAGCAGTACCAAAGCCGAGAGCCATACTAGAGCCGCAAAGCAGCCAAAGGACAGGACCGATTGCAGAACCCACCAGAAGCGAGGGATCCTCAACGTCTAAGAACACAAAAAACCGTAAGTTTTTGAATAATTACAAAATCTTCCAACTTTTACAATCTTACAATTTAACAAGTTTTTTTTTTATTACAATTTAACAATTTAGAACAACAATCTCCACTCTATCAATCGTATAATAATGTACTTTAGAATGCATACCATTTAAATAATACAGAGAATTGATAAAACAAAAATAAACGTCATTCACAACTATAATTAACTAAACAGTAATTTTGTATGACAATTTGAAAAAAGAAACGTTCATACATATAGCTTGCTTTTAATTACAATTAAATATTTTATTTCGAAAAATTAAAATAATTACGTAGCAAATATTTTCATTTATTTTGATAACAATATATATATATATATATATATATATATATATATATATATATATATATATATATATATATATATATGTATATATATCATTATAAGAGTGTGTGGATTACATCTTGACCTACCTCAATGCAAAGAATAGCACAGCAGGCAAGGTCAAACTCATATTTCGCTAAATTGCACATTCCGATAGAAAAGAAAGTGTTATAATACAGGTATACTTATTTAATACATAACGTACATTTAGTATTGTCTAATATATTTACCGCTGAATGTAAACATTTTTAAAATAATCATGGAGCGTCTATACGTTAAGCAAGCGGAAATAGGAACAGAAATAGTGAAACTCGTTTCAAATACAAAAAAGGATTCCCAATCTCGGAAAAATCAACAATACATCCGGGATAGACAGGAAAAATTAGAAGGATATTGGGCAAAATTTTTAAATAACCACGAAAAGCTGCTAGAAGGGGGTATAACGAAAGAAAAATATTTTGAAACAAAATACTATGATCAGGTATTTAAGACATACATTGAGGGGAAAACCCTGTTGGAAGATTATGGAAGGGTGCTGAAAAGAGGAAAAGCACCGAAAGTAAAGGAGATACAGATAAGAAAACAAAGAATCGAGGAATTATTACGGCCAGAAAATGAACAAGACTTGCAGGAGGATGAAGAATTGCAGTCAGAGTTAAGAGAATACATGGAAAAGGTGAATACACTAATGATTGAAGCAGCAGTAAATGAGGAACTGGACGCTACAGATATTGGAGAAGTAGAGAGAATAAATCATCTAAAGAGGAAAGTCAGGGAAGTTTTAAAGAAAATAAGGCCAGGAATGCAACGGCCAGAAAGCACACAGAGGAGGGACGGTGTGACATTGCCGCAGGTAAAAATCCCTGTGTATGAAGGCAGATATGAAACGTGGAGAACTTTCCACGATCTGTTTACTAAAGTAATACATGAAAACGACCAGTTATCAAACGCAGAAAAAATGCAGTACCTAAAAACTCAAGTAAGAGGGGAAACCAACAGAATGATACAACACTTAAACATATCCGAGGCCAACTACGAAGTGGCCTGGAACATGCTAAAAGATAGGTATGAGAACCCAAGGATGATATTGTTTAAATTAATAGACAGGATGCTACTAGCGCAGGAAGTAAAGGAATCTTCTGCTAGAGCATTGAAATCACTACATGACACCTTCCACGAAAGTCTGGAAGCCATAGGAGGGTTAGGAACAGACACGGAAGCGTGGAGCCCATTGATAGCCCGAATTATCATAACGAAATGGGACAATGAAACTAGGAGGCTGTACGAAAACCACATTGGAGACAGTAGAGAGATACCGACGTACAAATCGACACAAACATTCCTACAGCGAAGATTTCAGACACTGGAACTGCTGGAGTCAGAAAAAAGACAAGAGAAACAAGGAGGATCTCTTAGGAAACCAAGAACACATTGCGTGATATGCAACGGAGATCACGGAGTACCGAACTGCAGAGAATTTCAGGAAGAAACACAAGCAAAAAAAAGAAACTCCAATGAAACGAAACGAGAACAAACACAAGAAAGAAATGGAAGAGATTCAAACAATAGAAGAAACGGGTACCAAGCTGATAGGTACAGAGGAGGAAATAATAATCCATACAACGCCAGAGAACAAAATAACGGAAGGCGAGAAAATACACAAGATACCAATGGGCCTAGGAATAGCAACGACCAGCAAAGAGGGCAGAATTCAGTAAACTGTGCAAGCCATAAGGAAGGTGAAGCATTACTAGCGACAGCTGTGGTACGCATAAGAGATGCGAAAGGAGATTCACACATAATGAGAGCACTAATCGACCAAGGGTCACAATGCGCATTTATAACGGAACAAGCTGCGACGACGCTAGGAACAACAAGGAAGCCCATACAGGCGACCATATCCGGGATAGGCTCGTCAGAAGAAAAAACAGCCAACTGGAGTATGAAACTTTTAATCGAAACTCATTACGAAAGTGACTTCGAGATGGAAATAGAAGCACTAGTACTACCGAAGATAACAAGGAATTTACCGGAAAAGGATACAATTCTACCGGACTATAACGAGAAAAATGCAATACTGGCAGATCCAAGATATTACAAGGTAGGGAAGATAGACTTACTACTAGGAGTAAAAGAATACAGTTACATATTGACAGAAGGGATGCACAGAATAAGTAATGGACTCCTGAGTCAAAACACCAAACTAGGATGGATAGTTTCGGGAATAGCACGAGAAAGGGAGAATATAAAAGCAGAAGTATGCTGTATGATATCAAGACAAGAAATGGACGTACAAATAAAGAACTTCTGGGAATTAGAAGAAGTAAATCAGGATACAAGTTTCTCAGTGGAAGAACAAGAATGTGAAGAACTGTATCGACAGACTGTAAAAAGGAATGAAGAAGGGAGATACGAAGTAAAAATTCCGTTTAGGGAAGACGTCGCAAAGTTAGGAGAATCTAAACAGCAAGCATTCGCCAGATTGATGCAACTAGAAAGGAAGTTTGCAAAAGACAAACAGTTAGAAGCGAATTACAGACAATTCATGGAAGATTATGAAAACCAAGGTCATATGGTAATAGCAGAAAACCAGGGAGATGGGTACTACTTACCTCATCATCCAGTGAGAAAAGAGGACAGTACTACAACGAAAATAAGAGCCGTGTTTGATGCATCAAGCAAAAGCTCATCGGCAGTAAGCCTGAATGATATTATGCACACAGGGCCGAAATTACAACAAGACTTGACAAATATACTATTACGATGGAGATCCAATAAGGTAGCATACTCAGCGGATCTGGAAAAAATGTTTAGACAAATCAGAATGGCAGAAGAAGACCAAAAATATCAAAAAATTTTGTGGAGAAAGGACACAAAGGACCACATACAAGAGTATAACTTAACGACGGTGACATACGGCACGGCCGCAGCACCCTTTTTAGCGTTAAGAACAATACAACAATTACAAGAAGACGAAGGAGCGAGGTTCCCGTTGGCATCGAAAATTGTAAAAGAAAACATGTATGTAGACGATATACTAGGAGGAGCTGAGACAGTGCAGGAAGCAGAAACAGCCCAAAAGGAATTAATACAACTGTTCAGAAAAGGAGGTTTCACTCTTAGAAAATGGTTGAGCAACGAAGAAAAAATAATGGAGAACGTACCGGAGGATATGAGGAACGTAGACTCGAAGGCATTCAAACAAGAAGAAGTACGGAAAACGTTAGGAATACACTGGTCACCTAAAGAGGATATAATCACATTCAAAATAGGGATAACGACGGCAAAGAAAATAACGAAAAGACACGTACTGTCAGAAGTAGCAAAACTATACGACCCACTGGGATGGATAGCACCTGTAGTAATTCAGGCGAAAATGTTCATACAGGAATTATGGGAGCAAAAGACCAGTTGGGATAAAGAATTAACTAGCAACCAACAAAGCAGGTGGAATACATACCAGGCGCAATTAGTAAATCTGGAGAAAATAACATTGCCCAGGTGGAACAACTTAAGCAAGATAAACAGAGTAGAACTGCATGGATTTGCAGATGCGTCTATGAAAGGATATGGAGCGGTAATCTACTCAAGGGTATTAGGCCCAGAAATTAAAATGAATCTAATGATAGCAAAATCGAAAGTCGCACCATTGAAAGGGAAAACGACGTTACCGAGGCTCGAGCTGTGTGCCGCGGTACTACTAGCAAATTTAATGAAGAAAACCCTACAAGCATTGAACAGGGAAAACATTGAGGTATATGCATGGTCGGACTCAACGATAACCCTGGCTTGGATAAGGGGATCATCAAAAAGGTGGAAAATGTTCGTCGCCAACAGAGTAGAGGAAATAAGACGCGTTATAGGACCGAAAAATTGGCATAAGGTAGATACAAAGGAAAATCCAGCGGACATCCTCTCACGTGGAAGTACCGCATCAGAATTATTAGAAGCAGAGCTATGGTGGAAGGGACCAACTTGGCTGACTAGTAACAAAACTTTAACTCAGGAATCAGAAGAAATACCAGAGACAAATGAGGAGGAAGTCAAAACGAAAATACCGGTGCACACGACAACGATAAAGGAGAACATATGCGAGAGATTCTCAAATTTAGAAAGAATGAGAAGAGTACTTTCATATTGTAGGAGATTTGCAGACAAATGCAGAAAAAAGAAGGACAATGGACAAAGTCAGCTTACAGTCCAAGAATTAGAGGAAACGCTATTAAAGGTGATAAAGCACACACAGCACGCCTACTTCAAACAAGAAATAAATAAGCTGGAGAAGAAACAGCAATTAGACAAGAAAAATAAATTAGCGTCATTGGTACCATTCCTGGATAGACAAGGAATTCTAAGAGTCACCGGAAGACTGAGACACACGAATCTAAAGTACGGAGAAAAACATCCGATAATTTTGCCAAAGGATAGTGCATTAACAAAGTTACTTATAACAGATAGTCACGCAAGAAATCTACATAGCGGATTACAACAAACACTACAGTACATAAAAAGGAAATACTGGATAATCAACGGCAGAAGAACCGTGAAAGATCATCTAGCAAAATGTTTAAGGTGCAGGAGGTATAAAAGCCAAGCAGCACAACAATTAATGGGAGATCTACCGAAAGACAGAGTGAACCCGAGTCATCCCTTTACTAACACAGGGATAGATTATGCCGGGCCAATAAAAATAAGTACCACGAGAGGCAGAGGACAGAGGAGCTATAAGGGCTACATCTCAGTATTTGTGTGTCTATCAACGAAGGCAGTACACCTTGAGGTAGTAAGCGATATGTCTACGGATGCTTTCATCGCAGCGTTCAAGAGATTTACGGCACGCAGAGGACAGTGCAACAACGTATACAGCGATAACGGAACCACATTCGTAGGAACAGCAAATTTGTTGAAAAAAGAAAATCAAAAAATAGATGACGAGATAAAACAAGGATTACTGGCACTAGGTACCCAGTGGCATGTCATACCTGCATATGCACCACATTTCGGAGGATTATGGGAGAGCGCAGTGCGAATAATGAAATATCACTTGAAAAGAATCATCGGGGAAACAGTTCTAACATATGAAGAATTGAGTACGGTGCTGGCACAAATAGAAGCATGTATGAACTCGAGACCATTATGTGGGTCATCAGAAGACCCTGAAGGGAAAATAGCCCTGACACCAGCTCACTTCCTTATAGGGAGAGAAATTATATCACCAAATTGGGAAGAAGAGCTTACGACTTATTTGAAGATGCCGACGAGGTGGAGATTAGTGGAGAAAATAAAAAGAGACTTCTGGAAAATTTGGAAACAGGAATACGCATAAGGCGCACCCTAACATAAAAGAAGAAGAAATAGTTATAATTAAAGAAGAGGATACACCTCCAGGCAGATGGCCATTAGCGAGGGTAACAGAAACACACCCTGGAGCGGAGGGATTAACCAGAGTAGTAACAGTGAGAAAGGCAAACGGGAAACTGACTAAAAGACCCATACATAAGCTAATACGACTGGAAGAAGAGAAACAGGAAAAGCCGAAAAAGGCAGCAGCACTAAGATGGAAGAAAATACTAGTAGCTATAATGTTTTTAACGATGTTAAAACCCATAAAGGCAGAACCGTATAAAATATATAATCCGGTACCAGGATTTTTCACAGAAGACCTTGGAGAGGTCGTCATAGACCGGGGAACATTTCGAATAAAGGTGTTACTCGAAAAAGGAAGAATTCGAACAGAGCACCAACTAATAGGAAATATGATACAAGGCGTACGAGAACTGTGTCATGAGATAAAAATCGTGAATTGTAAGGATATAATAGAGAAATTGGAGTAAGGACAAAGAAAGGCGGAGTCAGTAAGCGAGGGGCTGACAGTAGAAATAAAAGGAAGGGAAAGAAGAGGAATATTAGGAACAATATTAACCTCAGTATTTGGAGTCAATGACGAAGCCTACAGTAACATTGAAGCATTAGATAATAACCAAAAGGAGCTAATAAAGGGAGCACAGCACCAGGCGAAGATAATGTTAGAAACAATAACATCAATCAATCACACAGAGAACAGGATAAACGAGCAAATGAACAAGTTTAACAAAGCACTAATCACAGGTCTACAAGAAATATCTAAAGGACTTAACGAAGTAGAAGACAAAGCACAAAAACTAGAAACCGAATATAGCACGTTACGAATACAAACGATAGCATTACAAGTTATGGACTTCATAAACGAATATACTCAATTTTACGAGGGAATATTAAACCTTCACTATAACCACGGACACTTCATTGATATAGTGAAACCGGGTGAAATAACCAAATTAATAGGGAAAGCAGGGCAGATACTGCCTCAAGGGGTCGAAATACGACGACAACCCATTATAGAAACAGAAGTCAGTCATGACGACAGATATATAACAGTCATCGGCTACTTCATAGTGACAGGGAAAAATAAGTACAGCATGCTCAAAGTCACGGCCATACCACTTAACGTTGAGGGGTCGGTGTTGCGCACATTTGTCGCCCCAAGGAATCTACTGGTCGTAGATTATAACACACTGCACTACTTCGAATTGACCACGGAAGATAGAGAAAGGTGCTTACTGTTGACAAAGGCGCAGATAGCGTGCTCACCAACGGCTATAAGAAACATGGATACCCAACCAAACTGCATACTAGAAGAAATTTATGAGCGATCTAAGACTAGCACATGTCCAGTGGTAGCCAGGACAATACAGACAGCTCAATGGAGTAAGATGGGTACTCCCAAGCTCTGGCTAGTTATCACGCCAGTCACGATACACATATCCATTATTTGCGATGGAAATCGGAGCGAAAGAGTACTGGAACGAGTCACATTCCTGAAGCTTTCACCCAAATGTATCGCCCAAACGAAAAATATTACATTACTCCCCACTAGCAGTGGGGTGGACAGAGCAGTGACGAGTTACCTGAAGTCGCCAATCACTCCCGTGGCCCAACTGGTGGCGAGGACACCCCGCAAGTTTAACACGCCTCTAAACACCTACCTTGACATACCAGGAGGAGAGCTACGTCATGTGTTACTTGAGGAGGAGAGTCTGGAACAAGAAATGACGCATACGCAGTGGCGATCGATTCACGAATCTAATTGGCATTATTTTGTGGCCACCGGGATCATTACTATAATGGTAATAGTTGGGATACTCACGTTATGGAAGTACCGTCCTGTTGCACGACTATGTCGTTCAGGGAATCCACAAACTCAGACTAACGAACAGGAAGTACCTGTATTAGTTAGTAATCGGCACAACAATGTACGGTCGACTTCCCAAGTTGACATCCCACTTTCCACATTTTCATCCAATTGCCCTAATTTTAATCTAGAGATAGAGTCGGACATTGATAGCTAGGGTACGGTTGGAAGATTATTGATTATTCTTAAACTATTTATAATTTATCATGTTTGAATTTTACTATGTTATGTAATACTTATATGTAAACTTTGAGTATTGACACTTGGGCCAGATTGCCCGATTCCGCAGTATGTCCAATATCAAATCTTCAGAATTTATATCCGAAATTGGACAGTATAATTTTATCACCCAGTAGACCGAATGAATCTATTTGTTATTAAATACAAACACGTAGTTAATTAGGTTACATACACATTTGGTCAATTATAAATAATAATTTGGACATCAGTCAAAAGTACTGACAAAGTTAAACAATTTACATAAATTAAATACACATATCACGCTAGGTACGCGAAAAATATTGACCCAAATAGAATTTATATAAAACTAATATCTCTTGACTAGAGAAGCATTCAATCAATATTCACTCAACGAACATATAGTCTTCAACGCTCAACTTCATCAGTCTCTACTCAAAGTAATCCCGGGTCTACACCCATAGTGTACGTCTCAACAATAAACTCTGCTACTATTATTTGGTGTTTCCATTACAACAGAACGAACATCTTCACTGAGCCAACGAAGGGAATTTGTTCAACGTTCATTTTCGATAAATCATGTTTATCGATAAAACGTTCCATAAGAATACCACCCTTTATTATACAATAACATTGAAATGCCCGAAGTGAAAATTGAGTGAGCTTTTTTGGTATTCCCTTTTTGATACGAATCGTATCAGCAACATAACTATTTTGTCGAATCTGCCAGGCGTAATGTACCAATTACCGAGCATAATTTCTCTTTTCTTGTCCAACAAAGATTGAAACAAGTAAACGACAACCTTTTCTGGTAATATACAGTTAGATGCTCTGTTTTGGAGATTTGCTCCATTGTATAAATGTACTTGCAATATACAATGAAAAATTAAAAGTGTAGCAACAAAACTGGGGATCATTTGGACAGAAACAAAACAGTTTCAATCAAAAACGAGACCTTTTGGTTTTTATAAAATGTTTAAAATGAAGGCGTCCTTTATATAATAGTAGACCTTCATCTAACGCCATGATTTCACCCGGGTTAATTAGGTTCATACAGTGCAGTTCCCTGAGATCGTACAAAAAACAGCATTATTAGCGTTATAGAAGAGTCATGACTTCGTATCAAAATATTTTTGGCCCAGAAAATACGAAATCTTGATTTTAGTAGTCACTTACTCTAGGGAAGCGTATTATGCCCATATATCTGTTAGTTTCATTCCATCGTAATAAATATAATTATTTTGTTTGCAAAACCATTTAAATAAAATTTTGTTTAAATTTGATTTTTTGCTTCTTTTCCCAAATTAATTTTTCAAGAAAATAATGTGTCCTACTGACTTAAAGTAGGAGTACCTTTTGGTACTAGAATATCTGAAAATTTAATAATGTGGTATAACGAATGCTTAAAGGTTAAAGACAAAAATGTTATGCATTAAAATAACCTAAACAAAACGGAATCATATGACCGGTACTAGAAATTCGCAACTAATGGAATCAATTTAAATCTGGAGGATAAATATTTGTACCAGTTTTTGTTTTCCTATGTAGAAGCATTCTTGAGGTACTAAAAAAAATTAATTACAAGACGCCATCTTTAAAGAGTTCTAGCTCCCTTAAGAAGCATTTTCGCATTAGGTGAATTATGTTAAATTATCTCAAAATTATCTTAGGAATCTCCACTCTTCATTTGTCAAGAGAGTTTCTGGATACCCTGTATGGTATTTTATGTATTATTTCTTAGACTTAATAAGACATAATATTGCCTCGTAATGCATATCTTTAATTAAATGTAAAAATATTGTTAGCTAGTATTTAACCCATTTTCTACCAGAATATCAATAAATATATTTTTTCATAAATATAACTGCAGATGACAATGGAATGAAACTAAATAAACGTAAAAATATGTTTTTATTAATTTTTTTTTATAAACATAAGAAATAAACGCTGTGACCATATGGTCACACAAGGAGGTTACCTATATATACATTATGTATTTACTACTGTGTATGAAAAATTTCAAAACACTCAATGCAAAGTCCTAAATTACATTTTTTACACTGTGTACGTATCACAGAAGAACATCCTTCTCCTGCACACCTACGTCTTTTGCCGTTAGGAACTGGAACAACAAGATGGTCAATTTTGTCATATCGTAGATTGTCGGACACTCATTCATTTCCGCAAATACATCTGTGCAATTTCCCGTCGGAAAACTATATTAGGTGTTTTTTTTCTTTCCTTTGAGGACTTCTTATAAAGCACCCATGCATTACGTAGGCATACGTCAACAAGACAAATAAAAAGAGGCCAATACCACTTTTTACCTCTGATGCCAATTCTGTATCGTGCCACACCTTCATCCATTCTATCCGTGCCACACGTGAATGTATTATATTTTGCAATAATCAAAAGCCTTTGTACTCGAATAATTTTCTTCTGTTGCTTAGAGTATCTCTTGACGTAACTTTGAGGATTGATGCCGTAGCAAGTTGATGCAGCCGTAACTACAGCATTATCCATCCATTTGACCAAGATAATTCCGTCATTTTTAGATATAACATAATCAACAGAACCTCTAGTTTTAGTAGCCATTACTTTGTTGTCCGGCAAAGGGCAACACTTAGGAACTCTATTTTGTCTTATTGTTCCAGTACAGTCATATCCCCTCAGTTTTAATTCTGCAAGTAAATTGAAACTCGTAAATAGATATATCAGTATAAATATGGTAATTTGGCATCTTATTTGGTAGATCGTTAAGCATTTGAAGTAAAGGAGCTGTTGCACATCCAAATTTTTCTACATAACTGTTATCAGTTGAAATCTGTTTACCTTGATATAACTAAAAATGAATCAAATAACTGTCTTCAGAATTCAAACACCAAGCTTTACAGCCAAAGCGTCTTGGCTTACCTTTGATAAACTGTTTACAGCTATGTTTCCCAAAATACTTGATCATTGATTCATCATAATTCATGTTCTCGGTTGGTTGAAAGTACTTAAGACATTTCATTTGCACCTTTTCTATAATGGGGCGTAGCTTCCACATTTTATCAGTCCTTCCAATTCTGCTGTTATCGTCAAATTTTTACATTTCATGATTTGATCAAATCTATTCCTGCGCATAGAATTTTTCACCATGTGTACTGCCATGTCATCCTGTTGATCCTAATAATATGTTCTGCCCGGTAAGGGATGGTAGCCGGATAAAATTAAAATTCCAAAAAACATTTTAATTCATCAATGGAGAGATTTAGATCTGGAAAATTCTTGAACGCAGCATATTTTTTTGTTTCTTGTAAAATATGCTCAAACATATCGTTGATAAAAAATAGTTCGAATAGTTCTAATGGACTCATTTCATAACATTCATAACTGTCAGATTTATTCACGTTTTTAAATTTTTTATTATGTATCAAATCTCCCTCTATCCATTGCTTGATCTCAGTTTTTTTAGAAATTCTACATTTTTTATTTTTTCCCTTATTTATTTGACTCACCTGTTCATCAGGTTCTGTTGTCTTTATTTCATCCACAGAGTATTCCTCTCCTTGTTCCATATTTTCGATACGATTTATTCGAACTTCAGCTGGCGCTAATAACTGTCTATGAGACAAATTGTCAACTAAACCACCTCGTTTTCGTCGCCGGAATCTTCATCCGTATCCTCATAAACATCTGGAGGAGAAATAAACGCCAATGTTTCATTATTTTCTATATTTTCGGCATCATATAACATGGTCAATGCTTCTTGTAGTGTAAAACCACGTCTAAAGAGAAAAAAACAGAAAACCTATTAAATATCACATATTATCCCTGTGTGACGTTATGGTCACAAACAAATATTAGAAGCTCTACCGCATTTGATACAATACTTTTGTGATAAATTATATAAATATGTCTTAAACACACGTCTCTAGATCCTATTTGTTCAAAAATATTTTTGGTTTCTTTAAAAATAAGATTAAAACATATTACTTACTCAAAGCGAACGTCCATTTTGATGCTTTCTCATTGTAACACCAACAAACAATAACTATAACACGACTTTGCCAGCGAATAGATCAGGTACCGGGTATGTCATTCGTTACATAGATATCTCTAGTCCGCGTGGTAGTATTACTAGTTGCATATATCGCTGTATGTGTTAAATGTTGTATATTTAAAAGGAGCCATTTAGTGTGACCATTCGGTTACGCTAACAGAAAATGGGTTAAGATTATAAATACTTAATTTATGTGTCAAAATTTGTTTTGTGATTTTTATTTTAAAATTAGCAACTACAATTAAAAAATGAAGGATCTATGTATCTATCTGCAAGGGCCATGCAGCTTCGTGATCCACAAGTCCCATCATTTGCAGTAGTGCTTATCCATAGATGAATTAGATACACCAGCGTATCCTAGTTAAAATCGCAGATTCAGCTGAATTTTATACTACTATGGTGGAGTTTGTGTTTTCCGGCCACCACGGTTTGAAGCATCGATCCACTAAATCACTTACATCGAAGTAAGTGCGTAAGTTATTGGCTTGGTCCGCTTTAGTATTTGACCGTCGGTGAATAAAAAATAAAACATAAATATTTTAAATTATTTTGTATTGACAAAATATTACATGTATTACATTTCTTAAAAAACGGTATTTTAATTATATTGTATATTGATGTGCTCCACAAATTTGTGTTGTTTTATGGGTAAACTGGCCAAAAATTCCAATTTTTCGACAAGTTAAAATTGAAATTGTGTATAAGTAAATTTCTAGAAAATTTTAGGTGTAACTAGCTGTTTGATTGAATAACTTTAATGATGAATCATTTCTTTACTACAAAAAGTTGATGAATAAAATTAAATAGTGACAATAAAAAGTTAACGTGCTTATAAGGCTAAGCGGTTCCGAGATTTTGATTATATTCCAGAAAGTTTTCTATATTTGTTCTATATTTTACTAAATAAAATGAATACATGCGCCGAGTGTAACAACCAATTTGACTTAAATCAAGTTTTTGCTTGTGATGGATGCAGAACTGTGCTTTGTATGGAATGTGGTAATCTAACAGCATCTGAAGTTAAATGCATGCAGTTGAAAACAAACCCAGAGTATTTTAAGAAAATCAAATTACAATTAGATGATATGGTTAAGAAAGGTGATAATTCTAAATCAATCAAATTCATTAATTGTTCGCCTATAACAGTGAAAAAAGACATAATTTTATCTCAAAAAAACTAGTAAGTGGCCCTAGTATGTTATTTAATATTGATGTTTTATATTTAAATGCACAGAGCTTGTTAAACAAAATGGATCAAATCAAGTTAATTCTGCTATGTTTTCTAAAATAATAGTGGTTAGTGAAGCTCGACTTACAAGTGAAATTGAAGATTCTGAAATTGCTTTGTGTGGGTATAAGGTGATACGCTGCAATTCATCTAAACGGTCTACAGGGGGTGTTGTACTATATGTTCAGGATAACCTTAAGTATACTGCTGCTAAAACTTTTGTTAAAGAATATTATTTTTGGTGTAAATTTATTAAAGTAGATATTGGTTCTTACAAGATTGTTTTGAGTGACATGTATCATTTACCTTCTAGTTCTGATGCAGCATTTTTAGATAATTTAAAGCACATTTATGATGAGTTGTTTAAAAGTAATGTCAATTGTATTTCACTTGGTGATTTTAATTTGGATTTTTTAAGTACTAGCTTCTACACTCTGTTGCTCTGCTGCTACTAGCAGCATTAAGCAGTAAGTAACGGAACCTACTAGAATTACGAATTTTAGTGAAACCTTAATTGATTATGTTCTTGTTAAAATTGATCTGGTTAGTTGTTTTGTTCATTTAACTCCCAAGTTGAGTGATCATTCTATAATATCGGTCAGTTTTAGTAATAGCTTTCAAAATTTTAATATCTCTAGTAAACGTTACAGATGTCTTAACGAGGAAAAAATATATTAAATCCAAATGAATTTACTTTCTTGTGGTTGGGATTTAGATTTTACTGATGTCAATACTATTTACAATCAAATTTTATCAAACAGTCAGTCTGCCACAAATAAAATAGCACCTATTCAAACATGTCAGATCAAAAGTAACATACCATGGTTTGATAATAAAGTTAATAGTAAAATTAAAATTAGGGACAAATTATACAAAGATTTTAAAACTGCTAACATAAGTGATAGAAACGCCAAATGGGAGGATTTTAAAAGAACAAGAAATGTGGTAGTTAATATGTTAAAAGCAAAAAAAGAACAATATTATTTTGATTAAATCGATAGGTATAAAAATAACTCTAGACTTATGTGGAAAACGCTAAAAACACTAATTAACAATAATTGTCAAAAATTTCCTTATCGCATTGAATTTAAGGTCCAGAATGAGTTATGCATTCTGAGTGACAAAGTTGAAATGGTGCGTCGGTTTGGTGAGTATTTCGTCTCTAGTATTCAGCAAATTGTTGAAACTATCGACTCTGAAGAATTATGGAGTTATGATAAATTTGTATCCTAGTATACATAAATTTCAGTTACTGTCACTGAGTGACTTAGCAGTCATGGTCAAGTCGTTAGATAATAGGAGTAACATTAATGAAATACTAAACTCCAAAATATTAAAAGAGTTATTTGTAACTTGTGGTCACATTATCTTAAATTTTATAGATACTTCTCTTAAATCATCAAAAATTCCAGATTTATTAAAAATCAGTACAATTGTTCCAATACCAAAAGTTAATAATACTATTAAGGCGGATGAATTAAGACCTATAAATAATATACTTCCGCCCATTGAGAAATTATCAGAATTGGTAGTATTGATAAAAATGAAATCTTAATGAATACTCAGTCAGGTTTTCGTAAAAAGAATTCATGCAAAACTGCAATGCTACTTTCACTTTGTAAATTCAGGTTTGAATTGGACAATGATAGTTATTTAGTTGTAGTATTCCTTGATTTAAAAAGTGCGTTTGAAACTATTGATTGTAATATACTTCTTCCTAAATTAGAAGACTATGGTATTGTAGGAAATGTTCTTGAATGGTTTAAAGATTACTTATTGGATAGAAAGCAACAAGTGAGGATTGATGATATTACTTCTTCTCCAATAAGTGTTAATATTGGGGTATCTTAAGCTTATGTCTTAGGACCCCTTTTGTTTATATTGTATTTAAATCATATTAACTTGTTTGTTAAATGTGATTTCGTTAATTTGTATGCAGATGACACCCTACTTGCATTTTTTGATTCAAACTTAGAAAATGCTGTATCTAAAATAAATTCAGCAATGCAGCATTCGAAAAGAATTCATTCCTAGTTGGCCCTATAAGAGCGAAGAACTGTACCAAAATTTTCTTGAAAGGACGGAAACTGTAGAAAGTCTTAATTTTTAAACATCTAGTAGGCAAGCATGGACACTACTAAGAAAATTAGGAAGCGGAACTCCCATAACAAGGAACAAAACAACAATTATCCCAAACACTATTGCCTCACATCTGGTATTGACATCTAGGGCCTTGAAAGACAAGCCACACACAATCAAGGTAAAACGAGAGCTCAAAGCATTAAAATTCCAATCTGCAGAAACCGAATACTCTCGCCCTTTCACTTGCGAAGAAGTTACTATAGCTCTCAAGGATGTTAAGCCTAGTAAAGCCCCAGGTTTTGACAATACTCATCCCGAATTCTTATTTAACAGCGGCAAATGTGCGAGAGAATGGATGGTACACTTATTTACAGATATTATGAAGACCGGTATCATACCGCAGTAATTCAAACGCTCAAAGATCATTGCCATATTAAAACGAGGGAAACCAAATAATAACAACCCTAAGAACAACAGACCAATAGCCCCACTATCGGCAATGTCCAACCTACTAGAACGAGTTATCTATAACAGAATTAGTCCAAAGCTACTTGATTCAATACCGGTTGATCAGGCAGGTTTCCGAGTGAAAAAAAGCTGCGCAGATCAAGTTCTATCACTTACCACATTTATTGAGGCAGGGTTCTAGAGAAAACTTAAAACTGCAGCCGCATTCATAGATCTAACAGCGCCCTACGATACAGTCTGGAGAGAAGGCATGATATACAAGCTTCTTCGTACAATCTCCTGTAAATCCACCGCTCGAATAACCGTGGAAAAGCATTTCCGTAAATGGACGCTCCAACCAAACACTACCAAAACAGAGGTTTCCAGTTTTCATCTAAATAACAAACTTGCAGGAAGAATACTGAACATCCAATTCGAAAACACCACACTCGCCTACAATAAAACATCAATGTATCTTGGGGTGACTCTTGACAGAACCCTATCTTTCAAGGAACATCTGTCAAAAACAGCGGAAAAACTTAAATCCAGAAACAACATCATCCAGAAGCTGTGCAGCACAACATGGGAAGCATCGGCTTCCACCTTACGATCATCTGCCTTGGGCTTTGTCTTCTCAACTGCAGAATACTGCTCTTCAGCCTGGCTTGACAGCCCACATATACACAAAGTAGATGCCCAATTGAACAGTACAATGAGAATGATTGCTGGTGTTATCAAATCCACCCCTACGCAATGGCTTCCAGTACTGAGCCACATTCCACCACCCAAACTACGGCGCATTACATTCCCTCACTAGTGAGTATAAAAAGATACTTAGTAACGAGATCATGCCAATTCGTCAAGATATAGATGCTGACAACGGTAACCGTTTACGCTCCTTACGACCGCCAACAAAAACAGCACAGATTGCTGTGGAAAATGATTTCAACTTAACGACCACTTGGACTCGAGAATGGATGGAACAACAAAATAGCAGCTTACCCTGCATCACACAAAAACCACCAGGTTTTGACTTACCACGCAACACATGGACTATGCTGAATCGAATCAGAACCCAACATGGCAGATGCGGTTACATGATGCACAAATATGGTAAACAACCATCCCCACTCTGTGACTGCGGATAACCCCAAACCATCTCGTTCACATTACAGAACAGTGTCCCACAAGATCCTATCAAGGCAAGTCAGAGGATTTCCTAATGGCGACTTCAGAGTTGATAGAATATATAAATAAGTTAGATGTTCGTTTGTAAACATATATGTAATGTTTTATACGAAATATATGTAAATTTAGATGTAAATGTGTCAAGTGCCCTACGATAAATAAATCAGCATTGCAGTCTGTTAATAAATATAATATTTAAAGATCAACAAACTAAAGTTAAATGTGTTAAAAACAAAGGCTATGATAATAACAACTAAATACAAATACTCAAATATTGATATAAATACTATTAATCTTCAAATTGACAATGACAAAATAGAAATCATCACAACAATCAAGTACCTTGGTTTTCAATTGGATAATTTATTGTCTTTTAATGACCATTTTAATAACATATTAAAAAAGATTTCTAAAAAATTATACTTTTTTTCAAGAATATCTAAAAATTTGTCAACTGCAACTAAAATTACAGTATTTAATGCAATTAGTCAACCTCACTTTTTTACTCGTTAGTTATTTTTCTCTTCAATTTAAATCAATCGGCCTAGTTGTAAAAATTACAAAATCGTGGAATGAGAATCATTCTTGGTGGAAGTAGATATACACCTATAGCAACAATGCTTAGCATGCTGCAGTGGGTTTTAGCTCAACAAAGGGTCTTTTACCTTACAATGGTGTTTATTTATAAAAGTCTAAATAATTTGGTCCCTGCTTACTTTTGTGAGTTTATTACACGGAATTGTGATATTCACAATTACTCTACTCGAGGTAAGTGCAATTTACTCATTGTGATAACAAAAAGGACGGCCACAAGAAACTCTTTGTTGTTTAAGGGTGTTGATCTTTTTAATAAGCTTCCTCAAACAGTTAAAAGTTGTTCATCTATACAAATGTTTAAAAGCAAATTAATGGACCATATTAAAAAAACCAATAGTTGTTTTGTAGTCATGTTTTATGTTATATATTATTGTTTTATATTTTGTATAAGTGAAGGTACTATATTTTAAGTGTAATTATTGTTATTTTTATCTTATGTATTAATGTTATAGATTGATTAATTTTGTATGTATTAGGGCTTTCCCTATTTTTGAATAAATAAACTTCCTCCATGTATTCTCCCTGTTATCTAATAATTTGTATTATTTTTTTCTTTAAAAGTCGTGGATTGACGAAACACAAAGCATGATTATTTTCAACGACGAATCGATACCAATAACAAAAAGTAAATTTTTGTGTTACATTTCGACATGTGAAGGAATCCAGATTTAGTTTATTTTCCCGCAGATCCCAAAAAGAAAGCAAATTGATGAGATCTAGGGAATACATATCTCAACAGAAAAACGATTTACGATTTGTGTGGGATATGTGAGTTTTTTACGCCTTTTTACAATAGAAAAAGAAATGTAGCTCTCTTGTCTTTGGAAATATAGGAATCATACATAAATAAAATTAAAATCTGGAAGTATTCTTTTATTTTTTAAAAAAAGAAAGTCACTTCATTTAAAAGCAAGTCATTTTTATTTAAAAAGAGATTTTAAAACCCACTGGAGTATTTACTTTTTAATAATATAAAATAGCCAGGTAATAAATAAATACTTTATCCGAACAAAGTAACCAAAAAATACAAAAAGTAGTAGAAAACCCAAGGAAAAAAACTAAGAGAAGAACAAACCAAGCTTTTATAATAACAACCACAAAAAAGAAGGTAAACTAAGAGGTTTTTAAATAAAATTATGGAAATGAAGTTACTGGCAAACAAATAAAGGAGTTTAATTAATTTTACCACTACGTTAGTACTATTTTGGTATCTAGTGGGATGAGCAAACAGGTAGAACCACAGGTTGCTAGTATAAAAACTTATTTACAGAAACAGGCTAACACAACTACTTTACATCACGTCATTTACGCAGTCGAATAAACAAGACCGTTTAAACTAACAGAATAAGAAATGAGCATACACGATCTTTTTAAGGAAGAAAAAACGGGCATTGGGATAAGTAAACCTCTGCATGGGTGACATTCCAATAATATTAGCTAAAACTATTCCAACAATTTAGTATAGAATTAAATAATTTATGTTTTAATATAAAGTATTGTTATAATATCTTCAACAGGTTCATTATGTTTGTGTGTTTTTCAGAAACATTTTGATATTTTCACTGTAAATTTTCCAACGTATACGCATTAATTATACTAAAAAGAACACCCTAATCATGAGAATTCTCCGCAGCTAACTTCAGTAATGATGAATTATAGTAATTTATATTAAAACTGGTATACCATAAACAGTGGCGTAGTACTAAGTTTTAAAAAAATTATAAATTCTGATTTCACTCACCAGCAACGCAACAAACTCAATAAAGTTAAGGTGAGAAAGATATATTTGTATGATATGGTAAAGGTGTACCTGAAATTTGCAAAAATGATAATTTCACACAAAAATAGCAGACATAATGAAACATATGTATAAGATTAACTTCTTTATTAACTTATTATCAAAATGTTGGTGAGTTAAGAACTAGAATAAGACCTCTGGAAATTATCATAGCTCAATGTAATTATCCTAGAATCATTATGCTGCAAACTTAGTTAGTTTGTGATTATAGCGATGCAGAATTATCAGTTAAAGTTTATTTCACGAAAAATGGATGAGTGCTTAATGATTACAATAAAACCCGACCACAAGTACCCCAGCTTAGTCAACATTAGTTGAGCAGGTAAGTATTCAGGTGAAATTGAAGCTACTGTGGAGTGTCGTTATCTTGTTTGTATAATAAATTCCTGGTAATATAAAAACGATTAAAAATCGTATAAAATTATAAAAACGATTAGAATACATTTTATTTTATAAAGTTGTAAACATTTTAACAGTAAGTTTCACTATCAATGGTTGATCTTTTAATGACCACAATAAATTTGTTGATCGTTAAGTATTTTCTGGAATAATTATAAAGGGTCCCTCTATTCTGTATAATTTGTAAAAGTATATAAAACCGATGAGAAATTTTTAAATATACATTTTGTTTCATTTAGTTGAAAGTGTTACAAGTGCTACCAGTGTTATACCTATTTATACCTATAAAACAGCATTCTGTGGCGTCTGTGGAAAAACATTAATGGTGCTTCTTCCAGTGTTTCAGCAAAGAAAAAGCATTTATCTGCCGACGCTAGAGAAATCGTAAAAACAATATAAAGTTCTTTACTTACAAGAGGACTTACTGCTAATACTGCTGCCAGTGAAATATCTGATTTAACGAAAATACCTCTAACCACAGTGAAAAGAATTACATCAAATCCCATTAAGTCAAGAAGGAAGCGTAAGGATGCCCGGCTCTACCAAATTTATTGACGAAAGTGATAAGGACTTAATAAGACGAAAAATTTACACAATGTACGAAGAGCAACGGATACCTACATTAGATGCTTTAAAACAACGGCTTACTAAGTATGATACACAAATAAACTGTAGCCGCATTAGTCTTTGGAGGATTTTGTCTAAAATGGGCTTCAGATATCGTACAATTGACAAAAGGCAAGTGCTTATGGAGTCCCATCGTTTACAAAAGTGGCGTACTGAATATATAACTTCCATAAAAAAGTACCGTACAGAAGATCGACCAATAATTTATCTGGACGAGACATGGTTTGACACTTATGAAACACCATCCAAAGGATGGTCCCATTCTTCCAACAGGTGTGAAACAAAAGCTCCATCAAACAAAGGGAAAAGAATTACAATTTTACATGCATAATTAGAAAATGGTTGGGTCCCAAATGCCTTTCTGCAAAGAACATTAAAGACTCCTGCGTGGACTACGATGAGGATACAACGGCAGAGCTTTTTGAGCAATGGTTTAAGAATTGTCTTATACTTAACCGTCCTCAAAATAGTGTGATAGTAACGGACAATGCAATTTACCACAGTCGTCAATTACATAAGTCTCCAAGTGCAAATAACACGAAAATTGAAATTCAAAACTACCTGTTGGAAAACGACATATATTTTGAAGAAAGTTATTTAAAAAATGAACTGTTAGAAGTGTTAAAATCATTTTCTATTAAAAAAGTATATGTTTGTAACGCATTGGCCGAGGACATGGGACATACAGTGTTATGGCTTTCGCCCTACTATTGTTTATTTAATCCCATAGAGCATATGTGGCACCAACTAAAGTCAAATGTTAGGTCACAAAATGTTTCTCCGAATTTAAGTGGTAGTGTAGTCGAATTAATAAGGATATGTGTTGATGATATCTCCCCAGAAAGTTGGAAAAATTTAGTACGCCATGTAATGAACGTAGAAAATTCATATGTTACTTTGAATCACATAATTAAACCAATTGTTAATAATCTTGAAGAGAATAGCGACAGCGAAACAAAATTAGGTATTTAGGAATTCATAAATATATTTTGGTTATTTTGAATATTTTTTTTGTAAATATTAACTTGTATATATTTTTCTATATTTTTTTTTTCAATTCATCTATTTTTTGTACATTATGTATTCGTTTGTATGTATATACTGTAAATAGAACTATTATTACTGTACATTTTTAATGATATCCGATTAGGAAGAGCAAAAACTAACACGCCAGTTGTTTGCTGACAGTCCTAAGCCTGTAAAAAGTGTGAAGGAAAGTTATTTTCTGAATTTAGATCCATATACTACAATTATTCACTTCTTCTTCTTTATGTGCCGTCTTCTACCGAAGGTTGGCGACCATCAAACGATAGGTTTCTCTGTTTTGTGCCGCATGTATTATGTTCGCGGCTTCTGGCTTCGCGGCTTTACGTAGAACAAAAAAACTACTTTCTTGATGTTAAAAATTGTTCAATTATCAAGTATATTCACTTGAACAACCTGAAAATACCATATGAAATAATTTAATAAATTTTTATAATCGTGTATTACACAGCTACCAATGAAATATATTAAATAACAAACTTTCTGAAGTGCGACCCTGTGTACTTCGGTAGTTTATTGAGAGACTCTTCTATGCACAATAGGATCAACTCAGGTAACCATTAAGCACTTAACCATTTTTCGTGAAACAAACTATACTAGTTATAATGTATTAAGTAATTACTGCAATCGTGTTTCTCTCGAAAAAACTAGGGGTGGAGGTGTGTTAATTGCTGTTTAAAATGTCATGAATGCGCAGAGTGATAATTCCTGATTACTGCACTATAAGTTTTTGTTTTGGATGATCGTTCGTCATCCGACTTGAATATATACATTGTACATGTTATGGAGAAGTTTGAAAACTTACTGATTATATTTAACCAAATGCTTCCTGGAGTAACGAAAATTTTGGTATAAATGTTGAATCTCCTTATGACCCTCCTGCTGTGTACTTGGTCAATTTAATATGATTCAAATTAATAATTTACCTAATAGTCGTAATGTCTTTCTAGACATACGTAGTATTTAAAAATTTAAATAATGTTAATATAGTTATTCTAGTTGGTCCATAGTTGATAGTGATATACACGATTAGGCTATAGTTGTAGAATTGGCTGGTTTTGAAAATCATTATCAACTGAACTACGAGGAATTTCATTATAATTGTAAAAATGCACATTATATTGGATTAAAGTATTACTTTGCTAGTAATATTTAGGAATTATTTTTATAGACATATTAATAATTAGACAATATTAATTACTTATAATTTACTTTATGCTTTATATATAAAGCAAATATTTCTATTATCCTCCATAGTGTCATGTGATATGTCGTATGTCGCTATACGTTTAATAATAACGAAGACTATGTGTAGTGTCCTTTTGGTAGTCTATTTGTTTGTTTTTTTTATTTAAAAATATTCGTCAATTGTTTAGTTGTTTATTTTGTACTCAGTCTGAGGCCTTCTGTAAGTCAATAAATCAAAATTTGTCTTATGATAAACCTCTTTTTATCCAAAGTGCCCTGTGATATCTTTTATATCGTTATACATTCATTAATAATAAAGATAATGCATAGTGCCCTTTTAGTAGTTGCCTTGTTTGTTTTCTTTTTACCGTTTATTTTATCTTCCATACAGATATAGGCAATTACTGGAGGTAGTGGGGAGCCTATTGAGGCACCATTTATGTGTTTGTAGTGTTGGTCATACAATGTTTAATGATAGATAAATTATCTTGCTGGATATTGTAGTGATGGGAAAAACCTACCGGTTTTAACCGAAAACCGGGTTTTTAACTTCGCAATAACCGGTTTCATCGGTTGTTTTTTTGTCCCGGTTATAACCAGTTTTTTTATTTTTAAAGTAAAAACCGGTTATTAGGTTTTTACGGTAATTAGGATTAGATTAGGTATTGTTTTGTATCCCAATCATAATTATTATTCGCAAGTAATTATTCCAAACAAAACCATAAATCAAATTTTATTTTATTTTATAAATATAGAAGCAAACTGAAAGTGCAAACTTGTAACCTATTGGATTAAAAAAACCGAAAACCGGTTTTTGGAAAAACCGGTTTTTTTGGCCGGTTATAACCGTCAGTTTAAACCGCGAACAAAAAAAAAACGGTATAACCGAAAACCGGTGTTTTGTCAAAAACCGCCATCTCCAGGATATTGTATTTACCGATCAGAATGTTTAGATTTTCGTCTATATTAGTTTGTGAATAAATGAAACGATACCGAAAGTAACTAGAATGGCTGACGGTGAAATAGGGTATTGTATTTGGAACATCTGTATATATATATATATATATATATATATATATATATATATATATATATACATATATATATATATATATATATATATATATATATTTATTTATTTCTTTATTTAAAATTAAGATTGAGTCACCATATGATTTACTAATCAAATTGAATTGAAAGTGCTTATCATAATGATCAATTCAAAAAATCCCCAAGAGGATTTTAGTAAGCTTTTAATCGGCGCTACTGAGTATACTTGCTCTAATTATTTGCAGTACACATTAACGTGATACAGAACACAAAATTACCCCAGATACTTAAGCAGGGCTTAGGGAGAGAATGCTATCTAGTTTTAACCTCGTTTCATGAGTTGGAGTTATTGTTGTGCAAATTCTTCGCCAGTTTCAAATTCACTAGACGATTCTTCTTTTTTCTTTTTACGGCTTATAGAATATATAGGTCACACATAGATAAACTTAATGTACTAGAGTCTGTCAATTTTTAATGTTATTAAGAGAACGATACATAAAATATATTCGCAATTTTCAAATACACTAGACGATTTTTATTTTCTGTTTTCACAGCGTAAGAAATATCCATACTCTAACCAATATAAATATGGTTATATGTATATATTGTTTTGCATATATATATATATATATATATATATATATATATATATATCAATGTGAGTAAGATTTAACTTAGTTACACCTAAATCCGATCAAGACATGGCCTAAATCTTTCAGTTTTTGTCCTCTAAGAAAAAAAGTACCTTCTACTTTTATACTTATAAAACTAAATACCTACCTATATTCATTTTAACGAGAACTTTAGCAATTTTCATACATCATATTCGATGTAAAATCCTTTCCAAAAGGAACCACATGGTGAGTAAAACAAATTCATATCACATTATATTTCATTAACATTCACTAATTCCAGGTTCCCCAACAATGGTCATCGGTACTTTTTATATCCAACCTTTTTTTTAAGTAGATGTATAAATAAATTGACTTTTTGATTCTGTCCTGTAAACATATAATTGTTATCTAGTTGATTTCTCGCAAAAAGACTGTTTCCCAAGCCATATTATTTTTTTATATACCCTTCGGAGTAGTAGATCCCTATCTGTAAAAAGTAGGCGCTTTTTTAATAACTTTTGTGTCTCTAACAATAAAGTTAACTTTCCATGCTTTTTTCAATAAAAATAATTTTTTTTTTTTGTTCAAATTGTTTCACTAAGCTCAATTAAAACAAGTTACTTTTTCTCCTGGCTTCATATTTCGATAAGTTTCATCAACGATAGAATAGAATTATTGTATTATATTATACTGTTCTTGTTAACATATTGTGACATTTTTATGACTTTTTAATGTTTGTATAAATTATAGAAAACTCTAAATGTTTTTTTTTAACTGTGACTTTTATTGTTTTTATTAAATGTATTTTGTAACACCTCAACATATGCATTTGACATTGTTTGACATCTATACATGACTTTGCAATCATTAGAACTGAAGAATTGTAGAAATACTGCACGAAACATTTTCTATTAAAAGATTGAAATAGTTCTTTCATTCTTTACTTCTCCTTGACCGATATTGTCATTTCAGTGAGATTATAATCTTACTCACATTGTGTATTTAAATTTAGACGGTCGTACTCCTTTCAATATATATATATATATATATATATATATATATATATATATATATATATATATATATATATATATATATATATATATATATATATATATATTGTTATGAAATTAAAGCTCCTAAACAGTTTTTTTATATGAATAATATAAACATAAAACAAAATGACAATATTGAATATACCACATATATATTTAACTCAAACAATTGTATTATTGTTGTTAATTTAATAGTTGAAACTAGATTCAACAATAAGAAAGAAACTAAAAGCAAAAATAAGCAGAATTCACAGACATAATGTAACAAACCAATAACGACTATATTGTATCACCAGATTTAATTAATGTTTTCAAAATAATTTTATTATTATTATAATTAAAACCAGTTGGTTTATTATAAACAAATTTAGCATAATAGAAATAAGATTCTTTTAATACGTGAGTTATTATAGCCACTGAGTTATAGTTGGTTGATAAACACTTTTCATTAAAAAAAAAATATATATATATATAAAAAAATTTAACCAAAAACAATTGTTGATCATGAAATTGATTATGATTTAAACTTAAGTTATTGTTCGTTATATATATTATATTATTTATGTAAGAGATACTTACAGAATAAGCCAATATAGCCACAACATAAAGATACAAAAAGCAAATATCAAACCACTTCGGATCGAGTGGAAATAAAAACCATCAATTTGTATTTATTAATTAATTTTATTGTTTTTTATAATCCAAATTCTAATATATACAAGTCAATAGAATCTTCAACAGTCCTAAAACAGATAAAATATTTAAGTCATTTATTCACAAAGTAAGAAGTTTCAATTTGTTAGTAAACATACAGTTAACATGGATAGAGCTCGGAAAATAAAACGTGTTAGGAGGTGAAATAGGATATAGCTCATAAATAAGAATTCAGAATGATATAATCTTTAATGGACAGGTAATCTGAAGACAATTCTCAGTAATTCAATATCAAAAGTGCTTTCAGATAGCTTTAAAATTAAATAAAAGCAAAATAAAAGCAACTAATTCATGTTAAAATTGGTGTATGTCAAATTTGTTAGTAAAAATTTTAATATTTAAATTATCATTTGTTGTAGAAATTATATGTCAAAAGATAGCTTAAATTCTGTAGTATTTGTTTCAATTCATTTCAAAAGTCAATATAGTTCTCAAGATTTAACAATTTATTAAAATTTAAAATATTTTTTTTATTTAATCATAAATGTCAAAAATATACAAAAATCCTGTCAGATCTTTAAAAACATTGTCAAAATGCTTGGAGATCTGGTAAGCAATGAAAAATAAAAGATAAAAAATCAATAGTTATGAGAGAGTCCAGAAAATTTTTTGATTTTTCAGCAAGCACAATCTTTCAAAAGTATTTTAAAACCTTAAAAAAGTCCTGAAATATAACAAAGTATATTCAAATTACCTTGCCGATAAGAAACCATTGTTTCTGATTAAATTTTAGCAGAGCCTGCAGATTAACAGTATATTTTCCGATAAGGGAATTGTTAGCAGTCATCATAAAGAGGTCAACAGCTACCAGAAAGGTGAGTTTTTCCACTCATTTGAATTCTCGCTGAATAAAGAGACCGTTTGGTGTTTATTTTTGACTGAAGATCATTTAAAATTCATTTTGGGTACTTATAAATATTTCTCAACCATTGGAGAGATAATTCTGATAGTTTTGCGGCCCTAATCCATTAGAAGACGTCACTGAAAGATGCAATCTTTGTTATTGAAGATTTCCATAAAATTTTAGAGAAGGGATTATCTGAAAGACGAAAGTGAACTTTAATAAAGTTAAACGCAAGTTTTGAAATTTCTTTAGAAATAATCTTACCTTTTTAAACAGCCTATATCAGTCTAAATCATCTTTGTGTTAGAAAAAAATTAATTTGAAGTCAAGTTCACAAAAATTTTATTATCACTTTTGTAATATTAACCAAATATAATTCGCCGTTTCTTTTGCTTACTAAAATCATTAAACAAAACAGTTAATCGATATTAAACTAAAAATTGAAGGATTATAAACCTTTGTTTTTGCTCTAAAAAGATAGTAAGTGAGGTTATAAATACTTTGACAAACAAACACGTATTAGATCAAGTATTTCTTGTTGCAACTTCACAAAACACTAATTTCATATACTTACTTCAATATTGTATTACGTCATAAATCTAAATCCATTCATATTAGTATTAAACGGTTAAGTATTGGCTTATTTATTGGAAGAATCTTAAATAATTTTCTTTATATATTATACAAGATATCGTTGTGTAATATTTAATTGATCACTTGTGAATAATTGCACAGTACATTAAAAATAAAACTTCTTGTGTGGTGATTTTTGCTTTATATAATTTTGTATTTCTTTATCAAGCACTACAGGTCACAGAACTCGCTTGAGTTAAGAGTCTGCATGTTCTAAGAAAAATAAGTAAAAATTCAAATTCAAAATACAGCACGTTTCTTTCTATACTTTAGATAAACAAACGAAATTGTCTTTTATCAATAATAGAAAAGATTCACTTTGCATAAAAAAAAGCAGTATCCTGTGAGATTTAGAGAATACAAGGTGAGTAGAATAAATGTTTGTCTAATTTTTTTTTATATTTTCAGGCGTTCAATAAATTTTATTAAAAGCATTTCTAAATTTATTAATATTACAAATTAATCAACTAAAAAAAAAAAAAAATTATTTTTATCTTCATAAAGCTAGCCGGTAAATAAGAGCAACTTGTAGTTTTCTTACATCACATTCACATATCATAACAATATATATATATATATATATATATATATATATATATATATATATATATATATATATATAGATTGATTGATTAAAGAGAGGGGCACACGATATTTTGTTAATCAGAATTTAGGACAGAAAATCCCGCTTAAGTAGACAAAAAACGTTATAAATACTAATCTTCCTTCTACATTAAATAAAACTGACATGACAGGAAGTGAAGAGTTGCCAACTGACACATATACTTTTTTAACTTAAGTGGGGCATGAAAATCTTAGCGCAGAAGGTGATAATATGATCCTATTGGTCCTGTTTTTCGTACGTAGTTTTTTGTGGATAAAAAAAAAATTTAAACATCAACTCGTTATTTGATTAATAACTAAGTACTTTTCGTAAGCAAAAATTACCATTCTAAAAACAGTTTTTAAAAGAAATACAAAATTTTGAAAAAGTGTAATTTTCGCTTGCCGGAAAAATGATAATATGGACCCGCTAAAAGTTGATCTTCCTTATTATCAAAAAACATATAGATTCGTACTAAGGTCATCACAAATCTAACAATTCTAAAACTAACAATAAAAATAACTATCGACAAAAATAACAAACGTAATTGCCTTTTCTCCAGTCAGCCTTATCACAGTATCATTTCGCATATAACGCACTGCACCTATAGTTTACCTTTCTTATCCTAGGAAAATTTTACTTCGCAGAAAATACAAATTGCATTCATCTTTTAAATTATATACTTTACCCAAATAATTATTTGGACCACTGGATGAGCTAAAAACAATGGCGTCACACTATTCTTCACATGATTCTGATTCTTCTTTTGATTTTTTACTTTCCTTTATTTTTTCGTAAATTCCTTTAATTCCTTTATAAGGTGAAATGATCGCAACAGCCGCGGAAGAAGCTTTGTGATCTCTATTGAATAATTTGCTTTTTGGTTTAAAAACTGGAGTAATATCAATAAGCAAAAGTATCGCTATAGTGGCACAAGCTGAAATGGGAGGTGAATTACAATTAGCCGGTTCACGATTTTCGTCTTCATTAGAGACAGGCTCGCTCCTCAACATCTGTTAAAAATCCCCAATTGCAAGAAAATTTTCCTGTCTTAAAAAAACCTTTAATCAATATAGATCCTAGCCCTATTCCTAGTCCTAGTTCTAGCTGGGGTTCATTATGACGCGTCCAAAGGCAAACAGCTTCACTGAAATGGGTTGGTTTTAAGTGCTGTCATAAACGTTTTATCCAAATGGTGGGATTTATGTGTTGTATGCAAACTATGATGACAATATTTTGCCAGACTTGTTCTATAATTTAAATTGTTCGTGTATGTGAAGAATATTCAGCAAATAACAATAACAATATGGACTCTGCATATGGCTTAATTTGTTCAATAAAGTGTAAAAACTAGTTACGAAATAGGTTGGTTTGCACGCAACCCGAGGGGTGACATTCTTCTACTAAACCAAGCGGTGCATTCCTCATAAGAAGATCCAACATGTTTTTGCGGGGGAATATATGCATAGACGGTATGAATCTTCCATCAGCACTCATGCAACATAATATTCTCATTGTTGTCACCAGTTCAGCTGCAGTCAGTTCTACAATCTGCCTTTTACCTTTCATGTCAATTATGAGGAATTTTGTACGATTATAAGTTTAAATGATTGTGTTTCGTCCACGTTATACCTTGATCGGTTGTAAATTTGCGCTTTACTGGAAGACCAAAAAGCATGTTAATGAATTCTCTAGTAAAACCATTAGCTCTGAAAATAGACGTGAAAATAGACGTACCTGTAAGTTTAAGAATAAAGAGCTTGTCCTGGTAACGACACAAAAAGTGGTTCAACCATGCACGCCCTTCTTTTTCTTTAGCCACAAATGGCTATTAAAGAATATTTTGTACAGCTTATTTAAAATCATTATATTTACATCTTTGTGAATCAATTTGTTGTATTTAGTCTATTAAAAGTAAATATTTAACTAACTGATTTTAAAGGAAAGTTGAAAAGACTCCTTTCTAACTTTTTTTAACTATTTCCTCTGCAGAATATTCGGTTTGATGAACAAAACGTTGCAGCGTTATTTTTAACACAATAAAACGTTTGACAACATTTTTAAGGCCAATTGTTTTCTCACTTACAGCAGTAACCTCATTAATCACACAGTGCTACAGTGCCCAAGTTTTCCTATAAGACATTCCTGGTGAAGATAATCGTTTTAGCAATAACAATTCTCTTCGCGGCATAACGGCAAATAGCACTTAATTAATATTATATATAAAATCCTTGTCAAGAATATAAAACTCGTAGAAGGTGTCTATATTAACAAATATGCGAAATTTAAGAAAAAAATGAGGTTTAATTTTTTTTAACTAGTTTATATACATACTAATAATTTTGCCCGTCATCATGCGACTGGGGATCCAATCAATTGCGTCAACAACCAAAAGTCACTTTTGGACAGTCGCTGAACTTTTTGCGTAGATTCGTTTTATGGAATCGACCTACGTATAAAACCAGCGTAATTTTAGTTTGGCAATTTATTTGTTGGGAAAGCTCGAGTTTTGTATTATATTTTTTACCGATCACCAAATCTGCAGCCAATTCTTTAGGATTAACAACATTTTCAGAAGAATTAAAAATTGTGTTTTTAAAATAATAAATTTCTTACATTAAAGCTCCGGTCTTTTCACCTCCAGATAAAAAGACAGATCCTTCAGTTATCTGAAGGTTATCAGTCCAAAAGCTCCACTGGAATGGGTTTTAAGTGTCCTTATAAACGTATAATATAAATTTTGGGATTTGTGTGTTGTATGCGGTGGTATGCATACTATAATGACATTATTTTGCCGGGCTAGTTCTATAATTTCGATGGTTCGTGTATGTGAAGAATATTCATTAAGTAACAACAACACTATGGACTCTGCAGATGGCTTAACATATTCAATAAAATGTAAAACCCAACCCGGGGGGTGGCATTTTTCTACTGAACCAATCGGTGCATTACTTATCAGATTATGGGCCATATTGTTACGGAAGAATATAAACATAGGCGGTATACATCTGCCATCATCACTCATGCAACATGTTATTCTTATTGTTGATACTCGTTCAGCTGCTGTCAGTGCTACAATCTGCTCTTTACCTTTTACGCCTCATACCTTTTATCCTTACAATTATGTAAGGAATTTTTATTTGAACGGTTGACAGGTCATTTTCGTCCACATTAAAACATGAGCGGCCGTAAATTTACGCTTCTTATATTCAGTTTTTGGAAGATTGAAAAGAATGTTAACAAATTATTTATTAAAACCATTAGCTTTTGAAATAGACGCACCCGTAAGTTTGCGAATGGAGAGCTTGTCCTGGTGACAACGCAAAAACTGGTCTAGCTGTACACAACCAGCTTCTTCTTTAGCAATAAATGCATGGCTATTTAAGATTATTCTGTAAGTCAATCCGTAGTATTAACTCTACATTAAAAGAAAATATTCAACTAAATGATTTTAAGTAAAGTTGGAAGGCATCCTTCCTAACTTCTTTCCAACTACTTTTCCTGCAGAATATTCGGTTTGATGGAAAAAAGGTTGCAGCGTTGTTTTTGGTACAATAAAACGTTTGACAACCTTTTTAAGGCCAATATTATTTTCTCACGTACAGCAATAATCGCATTAGTCGTACAATGCTTGTCCCAAGTTTTTCGATGAGACGTTCCTGGTAAAGATTTTCATTTTAGCGTTGACAATTCTCTTCGCGGCATAATGTCAAGCCTACGCCAATTAACACCTGTTTTAAAACCATATAAAACATTTTTTGTACAGAATATAAACCACTTTGTTTAATATAGAACCTAATTTCATAATATTGGCAGTAGGAGGGGTGCATATTAACAATAATACGTGGTTTAAAAAGAAAATGAGGTTTAATATTTTCACACTAGTTTACATAAATATTTTATTAGTAAAACAATAAAAACCAAGTCTATGTTAACCTACTAAAGTATTCATAATTTATTTACCACTAGATGAAACAACTATAGGAGACAAAAAACTCTTTCTAAATAAAATTCTTGAAGATCATGACGAAACTATCAGCGCAGCCACTGCTGCTAATAGTTTTGCGGCGTTTGTACGTAACTATTATCGTAGTTTCGCGCTTTACATATATATGTCAACGGGAGTTTCCAAATAAACGAAGGGTTCCATAATAAACAGTAGGTTCTATATTAACACCTTATTCTCTATACCATGCGGTCCATATGTATGGAATAAATTCATTTTTTGAATTATTATGTACTATGTGAGAAAAAACCTAAAACAGGTCGATTTTTATTTTTACATTAACAATTTACAGTATAAAAATATTATTCTCCTCCATCATCCCCTTTGAATTATAAGCACCCCTCGAAAATTTTAAATAAGAAAGGGGGTCGTGTGGCACCTTATTAGAAAGGGATTTTAGTCCTCTGTTGAGCAATATAAATATTTTTGAGTTTGTGCAATCGTAACTGAAAATATTGATTTTTACAATTAAACTAAATGTTCAACTTGACTATTATTATTCACTTCTTGACAACAACCGAGGCGATTTTGGAATTCTCGTACAATATTTTGTATGACCTCGGAGGTTATTGTCTTAATTTCTTCCTTTATCCTTACTTTTAAATCAGTTATAGTGCCTGGTCTATTAAAATATACTTTAGTAATAATCAGGTATTTTCGTATCTGTTCTGCTAAACATAAGGGAAAAAACTTTGAAGATAATAATATTAGTCAAACAGCCAAATAAACAATAGATAATCTAGTAGGCTGCTGCCATTTAGTTATTTTAAGTTAATAAAAGACGTCAGTATAATATTTGTGCTCGTATTAAATTTAATTATGGCTCATTTGTCCGAGACCCAAACAATAGACATTTTAATTATGATTGGTTGTGATAATAGAACGAGAACTCAAAAGGAGATATGTGAAATGTTTAATAATAAATACCCTGGTCAACAAGTTTCGCAGTCTCCAGTGAACAAAATTGAAAAAAACGTTTCGTTATACTGGACATGTAAAAAATATTGAAAAACCAGGTAGAAATGTTAAATTTACTAAAAAAAAAAGTTAGATGTACTTCTAAAGATTGAGGAAAATCCGCATAACACAACTCGAGAACTGGCCGCCGTCAATGATGTAAGTAAATCATCCATTTTGGGAGTTTTGCATAAAGAACAATACCACCCTTACAAAGTTCAGTTGGTTTAGGAGTTAAATGAAGATGATCCTGATAGAAGGCAAGAATTCTGTGAAATGATGTCGGACAGAATGAATGCAGATTTGCAGTTGATAAACAAAATAATTCTTTTTCATGAAGCGATATTTTATTTAAAAGGAACGGTTAACAAACAGAACTGTAGATATTTGAGCAGAGAAAACTTTCGCTGAGTGTGTGAGACTCACAAGCAATATTTTTTTCTGATACTAATCATCCAAACGAGATAGATCGATCTATTTACTACCAACAACACAGAGCTTCACCGGATTTTGCACGTATAGTTAGAAATTATTTAAATCGGGTTTTTCCCAATAGGTGGATTGGAAGACGTGGAACGATCGAATGGCCGGCTGGATCCCCCGATTTGACTTCTCTCGATTACTTCTTATGGGGTTATTTAAAATCTAAAGTATATTTTTATAGATCAAACAGTATTGCTAATTTAAAAGTTAGGATAACAGAAGAAATTACCAAAATAACCCCCGAGGTCGTACAAAATGTTGTACGGGAATTTCAAAATGGCCTCGGTTAGAGTCAAGAAGAAAATGGTGGTCATTTTAAATATTTAATTTAATTGTAAAGTACATTGAAAAATACATTTTAAATATTATGTGACATTATTATGTTCATTCAACCTAAAGTTTTATAATTGAGACATCAAAATTTTACATCTTAAAAATCAACGGTCTCAGTTATGATTTTTTAATAAAATGCCATACGACCCCCTTTGCTATATAAAATTTTCGAGGGGGTGCTTATAATTCAAAGGGGGTGCTGAAGGGGTATAATATTTTCACACTGTAAATTGTCAATTTAAGAATAAAAACCAACCTGTTTCAGGTTTTTTTCACATAGTACATAGCGCTAAAAATTAATTTATTCTACACAAATGGACTGCATGGTATATTCTATCGCATGAAACATAATAGAGTCTGAACAGAGGAAATGAGAATATTAGTAAAAATAAAATTACAACTGATATTATGACAGAATATTTGGTAAATACAAAGTTGAAACTATTTTTAAAATAAAAATAAAAGATAAAGTTAATAAATGAATAAAATTGAAAGCAATTAAAATAAAATAATTATTTAAAGAAAAATACCAAAAATGTGACGTTTATATCGTTACAACATATTAAAAACAAATGAGAAGTGCAATAATTATTTTAATAACGGATTTATATTTATGTGTAAATAAAATGCGTCTAAATGATAATGTTATACATGTTATAAATATTATAAATGTTATAAATATTCAGATGATGAAAATAAGTATGATTTCTCATAAAGTAGCTATATATTGATCAACCTACTTATTCTGATTTATAAGATTTTATAGTTTATATAAATAGACATTAAAATACCAAAGAAATCTCTTTATGTTTTTAAAACTTTTGGTTAAAACCTCTTAATTTTAATATAATGTAGAGAACTTTCATTTTGATCTTAACTTGAACTTTTATCTTAATGGATGCACTATAATAAACTTGGATAACATTAGAAATAAAAAATTAGATAGAGTATGCACCTGGAATAAAAACAGAGAACGAAATGCTTGACAAATGGTTGGTGTAGATTTGGAATACAAACCATGTCGTCGTGATTTATTTTACTGATATTGAATTAAATGTCACCCATTTATCTCCTTAACCTCGATAGCCTTCACAAAAACCGAAAAAAGTACAAAAGCTTAACATTTAGCCATTTCTCATATCGATGTAGCTACGTAGTCGTAACAATTAGCTCTTACCCTTACAATTACTTTATATAGGTGGTTATTTTATAGAGATTGGACATGAAAATAACGTATAACTAACTAAAATTCAGCTTTATATGAGGTAGACGTAAAAGGGTGAATAAATAGCACAAAAATATTTGAATATTTAAATATAAAGCAATTATTACATTTAAGAATTTATATATTCTATTTTTTTTTTCAGTTACCTCCTATATTCGTCAACCAGAAATTATTTTTTATAGAATTAATAAAAATTATCATGATCATTATTGGTGCTACAGCCCTATAAAAGAGCCTTGACCTTCCCAAGTCTATTACAATAGTCAGTTCTATCCATTGCCAAGTGTTGCCAGTTTGCTGCGCCTATTTTTCTACCATCCTCATCTGCACCATCCCTCCATATGAGTTTTCGCCAACCCCTACTTCTACTTCCCACAGATTGTGACGTAAGGATTCTTCTAGGAGGGTTGTTCTGCTGTGATCTTGCCAGATGTCCTACCCATCTTAGTCTTTCTATTTTTGTAAGAGATACTACGTTTTTACCACCAAATATATGTTTATATCTGTGATATATCTCGTAGTTGTACCTCCTTGTCCAAACACCATTTTCACAGATGCCACCGAATATTCTTCTCAGGATCCTTCGTTCAAATATAAGCAGGAGGTTTTCATCTGCCTCGGAAATGGTCCAATAAAAATTATAACTATAGAAATTAATAAAAATAAAAATCGAAATAAATTTAATCAGGGTAAACATACTAGCTATTGTACACTGCGAGTTATTGGACATAGCAATTACTTTAACTGAAAACAAGAATTCTATATTCAGTAGTCAGCTAAGTTTTGTTGAGATGTCGCCATTGTACGGTTAGTATCAATATTGACATAAATGACATTTGATTGACGTTTCTGTTTCGCCGCCAAATGTGAGGTTATTGGTTAATAATTCTTATTAAACTTATTAATATAAACTCTTATTAAACCTGTCCTGAAATACGCGTCAGAGACATGGACTATGGTAAAAAGCGACGAAGAACTGTTAGGCCGCTTTGAAAGAAGAATACTTAGGCACATATACGGAGGAGTACAAGAAAGCGGGATATGGCGCAGGCGCTACAATTTTGAGTTGCATCAATGCTATGAAAAATGCAACATCGTCCGGTCTATTAAAATTAATAGACTAAGGTGGCTAGGACACCTTGAAAGAATGGACACTGGAGCCCCCAAAAACATATATTGTATCCGAAGGCGGTTGCGTTTTGATTTAATTAAGTCTCTTACCACTCCCTAACACGTGTTTCTGGGTCTACCCGTCATCAGAGAGAGTTTGTAAGAAGACTCAAACTAAATCAAAACGCACCGACTACTCTGGCAATTATAGGAAAAACAATTACCAAAGTATGCTACTAGAGACCTCTAGTGAGGAAATATGAAGTTAAATGTGTCGACAGCAATTAAAGTAAATTGTATACCCAAGCTTAATCAAGCCATTCAGAGCGATGCTGGGAATATTTATATTCCACTATGCATCAACAATTTACCCATATAAATTACCATCATTCTTGTACTCATTGCGTCGAGTAAGGACGATAAATATACGAAGGCGGTTGCGTTTCGATTTAATTTAAGTCTCTTACCACTCCCTAACACGTGTTTCTGGGTCTACCCGTCATCAGAGAGAGTTTGTAAGAAGACTCAAACTAAATCAAAACGCACCGACTACTCTGGCAATTATAGGAAAAACAATTACCAAAACACATATATTGTATCAAGAGCCAGTAGGAATCAGGAAGAGAGGCAGGCCAAGATCTGGATTTAAAACTCAAGTCGAAAATGACTTAAGGAATCTAGGGGTCAAAAATTGGAAAGCCAGGGCGAAAGATAGGGGGGAATGGAGACTAATTATTGAACAGGCCAAGACCCACACAGGGTTGTAGAGCCAAAGATGACGATGATGATCTTCAGCCCAGTAATTGCTGTCCCCACTTTCAACCCCCTATAGGTGATAACCAATGTGGTAGGCAAATAATACCGGTACAAGAAAAGAGAGTTTGCAGACGTGTGGTGAATCCATTAAAATTAACAGTTTATCGTTCTACTCTGTATGAAGAAGATAAAGGCTCCAATAACTGTAACCTTGTCTGAGAGTATACTGCAGTTTTTATGTATCGATATGGTATAAGAATTTTTATTACAGTAGTAGGCAGCAGCGTGACCAATGGCAGTTGTAGAGCATTGGTAAAGATTTGCAAATAGTTAAGAAAGTGGTCCGCAATTTCCAAGAGTAGATGTTAAATCATTGTGGAATTTGTAGATAATTTAGGATACTTTGTAAATGCTAAGTTGATAGCTAAGTGGCTTATTAATGAAGGAAAGTTTAAATTTATATACAGCGATATATTGAGTGGATTCCTACCAAAATGTGAGCTTTATGGTTTTTGTGGGGGGTGTAGAGTTTATTTTTTTTGTTAGAAAGAAT